>NC_090281.1:50286144-50586144 GCF_037392515.1 Haliotis asinina
TTGTTTTTGTCAACAATGTCCATCTCCATAAGAAGCTAATCTGTGCTTTTGTCAACCCTGCCCCAGTCAGTTTGAAGGAAATATTGTTAACCCTGATCATTAAAAGAGAATTCCGTCCGACCATGTCATAGTCAGACGGGAAAACGCGTATTACCTTGCTGAATATTATGCTTGCCGGTGGCTTGGGAACATACATCTGGTGGAATCAGAGAGGCAATACATGTTACATTAAGGCATAGCACCGAGGCTTAAATACTAAGAGGGCAATATCAGGCTATCTTAGGCTGTGAGTCAGTATGTCGTACAACTCGACGGCATGTATCCTGAATGCCATTGTGAAATAATACCTTTCGTATTCAAGCTTACTGCTTGGCTACCAACCAACACTAAACATGTCTGGTAACCTCTCCTAGAAACATATCATCCTGTAAACAGACAAACAGTTTGCTGTAAGCCATCCTGTCATGTTGCGAGGCAATAAATCAGGATTTAATGGTTTATGCGTCACACCAAGACGATATCTCCGTCTTTGGTGCAAACGGTTAAGAGTAGAGAGCACGTTCTCCTTAAATACAATGTAGTGTGAAAAAAATACCAGCTTCTAATTTCTTCGATGTTCTAATGAAATTTTCGCTGTTGTAAAAATCGATAATATAATTTGCCAGGAATTCGCATTGTTGTATTGGGCCATGGAAGCAAAAATAGAAACCGATTTGATTTCAGTTGTGGGCCAGGAAAACCTCGCTCACGATTGTTACTGTCTTAGAAATATATTTCGCCCTAATATGTCTCTTGTGTCATTGAAATATATATAGGAGATACGCTTAAGTAAATATTTGATGTGCTTATATGGGAGGACATGGTGATCAATGGGAGATAGCAAAGAATATTATAAAAGCCGAAGTGTGAATGGAATGGTTTCAGTATATACGCAGGATGACCATGATGACTTTTTGTCAGATGAATCATCTCAAAGATACTTTTTAAAACTGTTTTTTTAATCGTGGTTCTTTGAATATAATCCATATCAGTTAAGAGATTGTTGTTATACAATGTGAAGTATTATCTTCCCCATACAACATCCGCTGTTCCCCTACTAACCCCCACAATCACGTACGCACACACGCATCTCCATTTGATTGTACAATCGCCTCTGCTTTCTAGGAGATAATTCTTACAGATGTGGAAAGGGCATGGTCGCTTTTATTTACAAATATGGCTACTCTCTCGCATGCAGTTGCCATCGGTTCAAACACAATTTCTTTACCTGTACTTACAGGTTTCATACATGTAAATGTAACAATGTTTAGACTTGATTCACATGCCAATAGCATTGCGCCAATATATACATGTACTAAATAAATACGATTGCTGCTGTTGCACAGCATTACAGAATACCCGTCATGCAATGACGACCGTCATGCAACAGGATGGCACCACAGAGCTCCAGCTTAAGTTGTTCAATACTTTGCCAGAGTCTTACCTCGAGTCAATATACATCCATAGGTCTACTTTATCATGCACTCACCATATCAATTAACTGGGGTGTCTTTTTCGTTTGATATAGGGCATCGTGACATATTGTCTTTGATTTATCAATGACATAATTTGAAGCAATGTAACTAATGCTAATCATTTCAAATGATGTAAATATCAGGTATTTCTAATGCCACTCCTGAATTTGGCCAGTACACTGAGTTGTCAGTTTCATAGATAGTTGTCAGCGACTTGGAAAGATCTTTGATGAGCTCAGAGCAATTGGTGTTACTTGTATTAGAAGCTCTGGAGAATGATCAGTCATGTCGATAGACGGAGTTGACAGGGTCTTTTGAGGTATCGGTCTTTACTGACTGAGACTAGCTGAGCTAGTCAGACGATGTCATTCTCATAGGATTTATTGAAGACTAACTGCATTGCGGAGCTGTGTGGCAGCATTAATGCCAACGTACATGCTGGAAATCGAAGTGCAGTCACGTACATGACACGTATGCTAATGAAGACACCATGACGAGAGAAGCAATAACATGGCATTCGGAGAGGAGAAATATAGATCCAAAAAGTTGCCATAAAAATCCAAATCATGAAACTTCACAGAACTGAAAAGTTACATTTAAGGCTTCCAATCACATGAGTTCATACAGTGTTTAATCTTCCAATCACATGAGTTCATACAGTGTTTAATCTTCCAATCACATGAGTTCATACAGTGTTTAATCTTCCAATCACATGAGTTCATACAGTGTTTAATCTTCCAATTCTATATCCCAATTCCTGAACAAATGTACTTTGAAATTTCTTTAGATATTAGCGAAAAGGGAAAACTTTTAAGCAGATTTAATGAAATCTATTACATAGGCGTCAGTCTAAATCGGTAAATAAGACCAAACGGATCTTCGTTGTGCATTTGTACATTACTCCAGAAAAAGACTTCCGTGAAGCACCCAGTGAGTTCGTATTCTAAAAAGTATGATGTTGTCAAGTGTTTTGGGGAAACATGATGCGCTTCTAGAATTTCTTGCCTATGTTTCCGTTTGTAACTGAATTTACTTGACAGAATAGTTCTCTATTTGTTGGTGTGAATAAACACATTGCTCAAATGAGCAGTAATCAACGTGAATCAAATACCCATCCATCAAGACACTCTACACAGCTTCAAACAGCAAAGCCATGTAATTGAATAAATGTGGATTCTCCTTGATTTCAGCGTCGCGTGTGAATAGATTAGCTTCAGAACCAAACCCCATTACCAATGCAAATGAACGTACTACCACAACCCATTTGAGAAATTTAAAAGAAAATATTTGTTTATTTGAATATTTTTGAATGTACTATTTTATGGCGAAGCAATGAGATGAAAATATGGAGATACCATTGAATGCCTCGTCTCTGTGGTGTTATTGTAATGTAAATATGCTGTCATATAACCTACACTACGGGACGTTTAGTCGTCTTCATTGCGGAACTCATTTCACTGGAAGGAGACATGGGTGGATTCATACCATGACATTTTATGCCATTGAGGCGATACGCATATTCACACAACATCTAGATGTTCATCTTAAACAGATTCTAGTACTTTTAAAGACTTAAACAACTTAACTTTTATCTGTTCTCTTGAGATATACATTCCTGTTTCTTATGCTGTGGTTAGTGACAGGTACTATACATGAAAGATAAGTTTGTATTTACAAAGTCGACATAGGAACATTTTGCATATCATTTCATGTTAGTTCTGCAATTAAACTATTTAGTAAAATAATGCAACCCCCCCCCCCCAAACCTTTCACAACAAAAATGCTTTTATAAAGGGTGTTTAAGTAACATGACAATGTGTTTCCACTATCTAGATGATATCATGGAGCTTAATTTTCATATCGTTTATGAAAAATGGATCACCCCTAAGAACTACCTGAAGGACCCGTTTTTCAGACACATATCATTTCAATTGTCATGAACCAAATTGTTGCAGAATATTGATATTTGATACTTTATGTACACATGGAATACCAGTATATGCAGGTGAAATAGGAACGTTTGCTCAGATTAAGGTATATTCACGTACAAATGAACGGTGCTCACTGAAGCATGACTATAATGGTATAGTGTACTAAATGACATGCCAGAAGGCTGACTGTGGCACAAACGTCAATATTATCTGTTTTGACTGATCATTTGCACAGACATAACAATGAAGTGACAGGTTGCCGTTATCAAATGTCCGTGTTCCTAATGCCGCTTCTCTGACAATCGATGCTGCCCAAATACTGCTCGTAGGGACAGAATGTGGGGAATGAGAGATGGGAATACTCTTACCTCCGAAACTTGGTCGAAGACGAACATCGTACCCTTCCAGAAGCCCTTTTATTGTATCCGTCACATTCTGGAACCGTTCACCCGTTTTGGACGCCCTGAAATAAAGAATACAAGGCAATGACGACCAAAACCTTGCGGTATTGCTATACGTAAACACCGAGCCATACATGAATGAGAAGGAATATGTGAATTGTACATACCCAGAAATGTGAAAGGCGATGAAAAATATCGCCCAAAAATCCGTCAGAAAGGCCATTGTTTGGCTGAGGTGCAGGCAATTATCATTCCACTACAACATGTGTTTGAAATAAATAGATCACACGTTGGGAGAAAACTGTGTCCCCGAGCGCGCATGCTCCGCGTCTCTCCAGTAGTTCATCTCGCTGCCGCTAGGTGGCGGATATACCAGTGGAATTCGAGATTGATTCTGAACAAGTGTTGGGCGAGATCAATAATGTGGGCCAAGTAAACCCATCGACCGCCAGGCCATTCTGTATTAGACGTTTCTACCATTCTAGGTTGGAGGCGAGTCCATGTTTAACCAAGGGCATCCCTCAGAATTTGCTCCCTCTGTAATGAGCTCGAAAAATTAATCTGGAGACGAGTTCCCAGCTTTTATAGTCCTCCGTCCCTACCAAGCTCAACCGTTGCTTGTAACGGCGAGCTGACTGCAGCTGATGCCATGAGGAGCAGTGTAAAGCGTGAAATGTGCACGCTGTTGTCGTATTCTACCACAGTGGGTTTATCGTTAGATACTGCCTTTCGTTAGGATTAGGGCAAGGCGTAACGACACATGATGTGTTGCTTTTCGAGGAAGATGCAGCAGAAATATTCTCATAACGTTTCGGGGTTTTTTATTTTTAAAGATGGAACATTGATTTAATTTTCTAAATTATATCATCTCAAACATGTTGCTAATTTGCTGCCCAAGTCTAAGACGATCGGGTCAAGTAAAACTATGCACGAATCATACCGCGTATATAAGTGGACATATAAATATCTTTCAAAAAGCCTTTATACTGTGGTGCCGGTACCAGGAATTACCGACATTAACCCCCTGGCAACTTTAATCTTGAGTCGAGGGCCATATTCATTTCTCATATGAATAATATCAATTTGAAACTAAGATGTTATATTAACACTGTCATAAACTGACTCATCACAAATGCCAATTGTTTGTTGATTTGTCTTTCATTTGAAGGACATACAGAGCCACTGTGTGGAGTATGACTGGGTATCAAAACTGACTATATCATCAGATAAATTGCTTGTTTACTAGTGGGTATAATGCCGCCAATACAATCCATAATACATTTTGTAAATGTTCCAGTTTTGTGTTTATTCGGAAAGTATAGTTCTGATAAATGACCTTAAAATGTTGTTGAGTGTCTCATTTAATAATGTATATGACAGAGAGCAATTTGCAGAAGATGTCATTGCTAATTTGGGAGATATGACTACAATACCTGGTATGATCAAACAAACCAAGGTATTACTGCGGACAAAACATGTTTTAAAGCACAGAATGCAGAATTTCGCCATTTATCCGTACCAGGACAGATTGATTTTAAGTTCGAATATAAAGTTCCACATCACTTACATTATGTGTATAAATGTTGTTTTATTGCGAGCAACCTCAGTATACCGTCACTGGTATTTGAAGTAGCAGTAGTTTATTACATGCTAGTTTGTTATTCTAGTCACAAGTTAGGTCCTGTGGGGAAACTTAGTTTATAAGCGTTTGCTCGTCACGACGATGACCCGGGTTCGATTTCCCACATGGGTACAGTGTGTGAAGCTCTGGAGTCTATCGCCGTGACACTGATGTAATATGGCTATAGCGGCGTAAAACTAAACTCACTCACTAGTTCACATAAAACGTGACACACTATAATATAACTGAAATAAAATTCGAGATATCGATCCAGCTAACATACAACGTGACCCGCCATCATAAAACTGAAATCCAATTCAAAATGAAAATCCAGCTAACACACAACGTTGTTGGTAGGTTGCAGATTGGCAGCGTCATGACACGTTGTCACAATGCTAGTCTTTTTTGTCACAACGTAACAACAGCGTTGCAAATTTACGTTGAATAAAGTTATGCCCTGTGCTCCTCACAACGTTATAATAACGTTTCTTAAACTTGGGGTCACGATAGAGTTTCTGTACAGCATGTCACTTTGAGATTATTTCTACACTACGTAGCTACAACTTCAGAAAACACACGACCAAAACAACATGCTAATTGACGAATAAACATTGAAGTGAACGTCTGCTTTGTTTGCGACGTGAAATGACGTATCACAACGTCAGGCCACAACGCTGTGGCAACGTAAATGAGAGTGCAGTGTTGTAACAACGAAAGCATAACATTGTGACAACGTTGTGACAAAGTTATGTTGCTAGTTGCGATGTCACCCCTAATCGTGAGCAGGGAAGAGTGAGTGAGTGAATCAACAGTGTTTCATTCGTACTGGAACTATAAAAACGTTGTACATAAAAGTCTGCCGACAAAGGACAGTTACATAACTAGACTATTGGAGGTTCGCATTAAAACTAGCATTCAATCATAAATAGATACCAGTGCAATATACAAACTGGCTGATATCAGGGAAATGAAGTTACATCCTCATATCAGAGATTATACGGTACGTTTTGCTAGCAGGGTGGATTATGCACATGGACTTAACAACCAGGTAACATGTCATGGATTAACGATGATGCGGATGGGGTTGGCATAATGCACAGGCAATATTATTTGGCAGTGGTCTAATAATCATCTTTTCCAGACATTCCACTGACCAATATCATGAGCATCGATTTATGCACTTGGGATGCAATATTCCAGCTACGCACCGACGGTCTGTAAAGAATCAGATCTGAGCCAGAAACTCCAGTGATCAACAGTATGAAGATCGCTCCATGCAATAAAGATACGATGACGCGTGTACAAAGTCAGCGATCCTGACCACCTTATCCCGTTAGCCGGGTTATGTAAATATGAAATGTTTTGAAATTACATTTTCTCTGTATTATGAAATCATATGAACTTATCACAGAATAAATTAACTATATCATGTGCCTCTCATATACCACATGCCAGACGATGCCTTCTCAAAATTAACCCAAATTCCGAAACGCGAAACGCATGCATGGCTTTCCACATTTTCATTCTAAGACATTTCAGATTCAAATTCGGTAAGTGAGTGGAGCGTGCGTATTTAGGTTACAAGCCGAAATATGGTTCATAATGAAGAAATGGTGAAATTTAAGCACATGTCGGCTATGTAATGATGTATTTTAAGAAACTCATTTATACCCTGTACTGAAAATGAAGATATATGCAGAATTGGTCTCATTACTATATGGCCGATAGACGGCCATGTCGATGTGATGTAAAATGTGTCGATATGATTTTAAATTTAACTCAACTCAACTTTAATCAGGAACGTAGCAAAGCCCAGTGCTGTGTATATCTGTCCTGACCTGAACAACTGCACGCCAGATCCTGCCCATAGACGCAATGCGCCTGCCGTTGTCACCTTCTGAAATGGCAGACCACTTGTCCGGAAGTGTTTGTCGTAATTGCTGCAGATCCTGTGGCCGTGGTTGACGTTGACGTAAAACGTAGCTCATCACACCGATGCTCCTTCCGGTGATCGAGACGGTAGCGTAAGTACGTTTATGTTAAGACCTAAGGAAATCAGTTCAAATGCGATCTCTGATGTGACGAGCACTGCCATGCTGAAAATGGCGTTTGGTACTTAAAACACAAGCATGTGAGATATCGAAACGATAACAAACATCGTTAAGCTGCCGTGGGTATGATCAATATACTAGTATGTTTCCTGAATTATAGAGGGCTTCAAACATCGTGAAACTTCCTCCACCGAACCTGTCGACCCCTTGTACGCATTATTCGGTATATCCTTCATTCAGTCGCCGATATACACGGATTTCTCGAAGTATTCTTGAAGGAGAGAATTGGGATTCTTCACTCAACCAAAACCTTCGTCCACGTTGAAAAACTGCTGATGAAGTCGTTTACGTTGAGGTAAAATGACGCCAACGCTGTAGGGAGCTCTTACTCTGAGTAGTGGCAGGTCGAAGAAGATCAGCGAGAATATGCAGGCAAGGCACGTAAAGGACAACGTCAACTCATTTTCAACATCCTTTTCAATTCCTGCTGAACGTTTACCTGACTCAGACGACAATAGGTGTTCACATAAAATTATTGCTGAGTACTTTGCCGTGAGTGTCCTATTTCGAGATGAATGAACCGGGATGGAGAGATCTTTGGCTGCTACTGTGATTTGATGTCATTTTATTCAGTTAGTGCGTTTTATGCCGCTTTTTAGCAATATTCAAGCAGTATCTCAACAGTGAACGCCAGAAATGGGCTTCATACATTGTACCCATGTGGGAATCGAACCCGGGTCTCCGGGGTAACGAGAGAACGCCTTAACTACATGATACCCTACCGTCACTCACTTTTATCCGGAGAAAGACGATTTTGATTTCATGCTGCTGTTTCAGTGACATTCACATTTGGGAATATCTGTTTCTTTAGTTGAAGAGAATGTTATTCCTTCATCCATATTTGAAACGTCATTATTATTGAAGGTGATATATAAAACCGCAATACTGTAACTTTAATGTAGCTTGTAACGTATACATTACTTACAAAACGTTCAGAAATTGCTATCAGTGTGTCCGCTCGATTCAATCATTCAACTTGAGTGGGTTTAGTTTTATGCCGCACACAGCAATATTTCAGCTATCTGGCGTTGGCCTGGACCCGACAATTCAGTGTTCAACAACAAGTCAGCTGTCAACCAAGTCAGCAAGCCTGACCAACCGTTTCCGTTAGTGGCTTCTTACGACAAGTATGTGTTACTGAACAGCAATATTCTAACGCGGATTTTCACAGATCTCATGCAACGTCACTGTGTTGTATAATTTTGAACACCAGAGAATTGTTGTCCTCGAGTATCTGTCGGAACAGAATGTATTGAAAAAATAAGAGGCAAAACAGAAAATTATATGGACAGATAACTGAAAGCCCGTGATAACACCAAAGATGACTCAGTACGAATGTTGTTACGGTTGAAATTTTCCACGACAAAAGGTATAAGTAAGTCCCTCTGAACCAGCATAATTAAACACTGAGAAGTCTATAATTTTCAGTATTTTGTATTGAGGAAAAACCAAGACAAGATACAAAGGTTCACAATAGAGGTTTCATGTACAAGAGGTTTCAAATTTAAAGGAATGGGACGCAAATATAATATCAACTCACCAAAGTCCTGGTTTGAGAGTGAGAAACAGTTATACTAACTGTAACACGGCGAGCGGTCAGACAGCTGTTATGTAGGCCAAGCGATGACAAAGGCAGGCAGTTTAATATATTATCGATATGTGTATCCGTCCCGTCGACAACACGATTACCAGCCTTTATGTACACAGACACCTATTCTTGAATATACGAGCACATGTGCCACCGTTGCCATTAAGAATTTTCTCGTAGTCTCCCGGAAGTACGCACAACTAATCAAAACACATATTCAATGGGAGGTAACTCTAAAGTGCTACCTGAAAGCCTGCTGCCACAGTACGAAAGCCTGCTGCCACAGTACGAAAGCCTGCTGCCACTGAACATTTATGATACGAAATGTGACCCATAATACTTATCACTCAAAACATTAAACATTGTGACCCAATAATAATAATAATTATCGCTTAATTAATAATACAGTTTACAGAAAATACACTGTCGTAGCAATGTCCTCATGGCTTTACATATGTATTTATATTGTTGCTGGATGTTTACTGTTAAAATGTTGTGTTAGTGAGTGAGTGAGGTCCCACGCCGTTTTCCGCAGTATCACGGCTGGGGACTCCAGAAATAGGCCTCGCTCATTGTACCCATGTCGGGAATCGAATTTGGGCTTAAGGCGTAGCGAGCTAACGTTTTACCAACTATGCGACCCAACCTGTCACAATTTGCCATTTCCATGAAATCAGTCGCATGTGTGATTAAGGATCACATTAACACATTGGTGCTATAGTTTTGTTAACTTTGCAATCGTGACGTCAGCCATGGTTATAGTGTTACAATCGCATCTGCGACCATGGCAAAACGTCTCATTTACAAATGTTTTTCAGAAGGTTAGAAGAATTGTCATTTGATTTTAATTTAAATTACAATTAAAATTCAAACGTTCTGTCGATGGATGGCTTAGCTTAACTGAAACTATGTAAAAACAGTACGTATCATATCTAATTACCACAGAAAATTAACCCAACATAAACCTCACTCATTCAAGCAAATCCCTAAACCCGCTAAAGTTAATTTTACGATTGAATGCCTTGACATTTAAAATAACTTCTCTCAATAAACTTTATTTTTATTTCATTCATTCCCTCTCAGAGGAAATAATTTCAAAGTTTATGCGTCAAATCAAAATCCTAATCCTTTATCTCAGGAATGCCTCGTGGGATGAACTCATCGCTGTGTTTTAATGATAACGTTTTTATTGAATACTCATTATTCATAATGTATTGTTGAATATGAAATGTAAGAGCTTGGATGCTTAAGCTATTAAGAGAAACACTCACAATCATATTAAACATTATTGTGATTGGTAGTATTAATAGTTCCGTTTAAATGTCACTGCTGTGTTGGTTAGCTGTGCAATTCGTCTTGAATATTAGACGCACTTTGAAAACGACTCTGTCCGGGTGACAATTGTCTTAGACCCTAGATGGAGATAATTTCAGCGTCTGGCCAAACGTGTTCTCACGCTTGACGTAGTTACCTCAGATATACATGTGAATTTAGTGTGGCATTAACAGAATTTATATAATTCTCGTAAGATCCAAGTCAAATTTTGCACATTTGTGAGGAATCAACTTATTTACAAGCTCATAATTTCTTTTTAATTTTCCGTCGCTTGTTTGTCGAATGTACAGTGCCGTGAACTCCTTTAACATGGTGGCATATGGGATTGTGCACTGTGGAACCACATGTAAGTTGATAAATGTGATGTCATTGGTTAAATGGTCATCGGAGAACTGAACTGAAATTATGTGCATAGAGCAGAGATGATTTGAAATTTGCCTGTCAAATTTGACAAAGATCCATCTTAAACTCACTTAGTGAAAATTATTTATGGTACACTGAAATAACATGTGCGTCCATGGAAATGGCGTCAAGTGTCCGAATACATATGGCATGAGTCTGTATGAAAGACACGCGTAACTCGCTTCTAGTATATCACTTGGGGATTATCATCTTCCTACAAACTCGAGAGTCACTATCAAGAAGCACTCACGGCAGTCACTGTGTGAGAGAAATAAATATCCTGGGCACTTTTCTAAGCCAAGTCTAGACAATGGACCCAGCTAAAACACTAAGCACTCACTACACCAGTTTAAGTGTCGTCCTTCTACGCTTAATTGCAAGATATACCCCTGAGGCAGGATATCTGTGGTATGGTTGGTAAAGAAAATTGGCTTCAGAGAACATAATCAGTTAATCCAAGCGAAAATGATAACGTAATTATATAACAGAGATTGACAGTTTTATTTCTGATCTTAATGGAAGTTAATGATCTGAAAACCAAGGTCACGTAAATGCAAAAAAACAAACAAACATGAAATAATCAGTGCAATGTGTACATAATGTCTAATAAATCAATGAGAGCACTATTAAAGCATGAAATAATATCCCAACAGGTGTAACTCGCTGTTTGAATGGATCTTCCGGTTTAAAAAATTTGATTTCCAGGGACGTGGTTGTCGCAAAAGGCAACTGGTGGCTCGCTGACTGGATTATGTGTGATATCGTATCCCGGGCACGTTAGTTGGTGCTCATGATGTCAGCCTCCAGTTTGTTGTCTGGTCCTGTTTCGAATATTCATATTATTCACCGACAATGATGATGACGTTGGTTGGGATTTTAGTTCCGAGATAGATTTGCCTTTCCCGAGCATCAATAAAAGGGAAAACATTACGCCGTTGATATACGTTAGTCATGATAGAACATCCTGATAATCCCAGGGTTGCCCTAACGTTCAATCCAACAGAGGATTGGATGGCTCAGAATGTGTAACCGTATGTTATCCTGTTGCTCATGTTATTAGTCACTGGTTTGCATGACAAGCGTTGATTTGTCGTCGCCTTGAACCAACTGGAGATAATGACTTCTAATATTCTTTCAATCAAAAATATTACTAACTCAACTGTTGCCTATCCATTAAGCAAGGGCCGTACAAAATATATTACGGACTTGAAATTCACATATCACTTTACTTTTTACCGTGTACTGCGAAATTAAAATCCAAGTGTTCCTCGAGGTGTAACCTGTTGTGAGACATACTAACTTACTAAGTAATATGGACAATGATATACGCACTAAATACACCACCATCGACTAGCCATCTCTTGTAATTTTCCTTTCAGGACAAACAAAGCTATACTTTCTCATGACCGGCCGTGAACATACACAGTCAGTCAAGTGAACACTTTGCTGATGAGGCTAACATATGAGCGTACTCAGCTCATGCTTCGGAACCGTTTCGTGTGAGACCCTACCATTTCATAAAGGTTTAATAAACGACGTCTTAGCCATTCTCATCAGGGAGTAAATTGCTACCTCTGAGGATTCTCTGATCAGGACAACGTAATGCCACCTGCGTGCTTCTCGCTTAACCGGCACATCCTCTGACAATTTAATGAAGTCGCGCCCATGGTCACTTACAGACATGTTAATGATTCAAGCGCCTTCCTTTACAGGGTGTGATTTTTCATCAAGGAGACTAGTGACCGATAGTGTGAAAACCAACCAACACCAACGGTCTTGTGTGTCATTTACGTTTACCAATAGAGTAATGTCAATGAAAGCTCTTTACAGTACAGACCCGTGAAAGTCCCGGGGTAGAATAGGCCTTCAGCAACCCATGCTTACCATAAAAGGCGACTATGCTTGTCGTAAGAGGCGACTAACGGGATCGGGTGGTCAGACTCGCTGTCTTGGTTGGCACATGTCATCGGTTCCAAATTGCGCAGATCGATGCCCTTGTTGTTGATCACTGGATTGTCTGGTCCAGACTCGATTATTTACAGATCGCTACCGTATAGCTGGAATATTGCTGAGTGCGGCGTAAAACTAAACCCACTCACTCACTTACTTTACAGTGCACCAAAATTTAAATCATCTACAAAGAAACTAATGGAATGGCTTGAAAACCGACAAACCCCAAAGGTCTTGTCTGTTCCATATGCCAATGCACATGTTGTGACTACAGCGGTTAGATTGCACGTCCAACTTAGCCAAAGCTAACAAATATACAAGATTCACACTCCATCCCAATATTATATTGAACTCGACTACGTGTAATTTTATCCACCGTTGCGTTTCTCATTATATTAATCACAGGTGTGGTAGAGATGCGATTAGTTGCAACCGTAATGTGACTGAAGGACTGCTGAATGCAGTACGTAAATGAAAAAGAAACAAAACAACAAATAAGCAAACAAACAAACAAAATATTCTTCATGAAATTTCACTTGTTAACAACTCTGAAACACCATACCAAGGTGATTACATGTAAACGCTGTTAAATTAGATTTGCTACT
The DNA here is from genome assembly GCF_037392515.1 of Haliotis asinina. Classification (NCBI taxonomy): domain Eukaryota; kingdom Metazoa; phylum Mollusca; class Gastropoda; order Lepetellida; family Haliotidae; genus Haliotis; species Haliotis asinina. The sequence continues at coordinate 50,299,603 of NC_090281.1, forward strand.
GTTGTTTTGGCTATATTAAGCTGATGAGTGACGAACAAACTAATGAAATTGTAAATAACAATTCATCTAAAAGATGAGACACAATGCTGGTAATGGTCATCTGGCTTTGAAGAAATTTGTTTCTCGGAAATATCATTCATTTTAATTAAAATGATGTAAATTTGTAGTGTGCCATGTTTCTATTTACGGTAATGAATGAGTTCACTGAAGCAGTATCATCGTTGAAGCTCTCCCATTTATCCGCATGTCTTAAATATATGTGCAGATCTATTGTTTCTAATGACAATGCTTAAGCTATTTGAAAGTCATCGGCCAAAGTAATACATTTGTTTCTAGAATTAACACGATTAACGTAATCAACGGACTGACTGTGCTTATGAGCTGAATGGGATGCAAAATAACTGTTTCAGAGTGTCAAGTTATTTTACTTCATTGTAAGTATGAAGAATAATATCAGTAATGTAATGTGATGTAATTATATATCGTTGTGTTGGTGAAAACTAACGAGAGGTAAGACGTCATTACATTGAAAACCTCATGTTTCATGTTTTTGAAGTAATTACCTCTACGAAACATATTTTTGGACATGTGGAAGGACTGTGGATCTATAATGGTAGGCTGGGTATTCCTCTAATTACCGAACTATGTATTTACACACATGATTCGAAATGTGGCTAAAGCGGGAGTGTTTTACAGCTTGAATTTACGCTACAGGTGTGTGATAATCGACAGCCTCATCAGTTTCATTTGTAAATGTATGCAATACAATGCCAACACTTATTCCACAAAAATGGTTGAAGGATGACGTCAACGTTCCAATAATCAGTTACACTTTCTCGTAAACGTCGAGCAGTATTCCAACATTTCTAGTCACTGTGTTACCAAAAAATACCCTTATTCAGAGAATGTAAGGCTGTATTTATTTGAACAACCCCTCCCCACCCAAAAAATCAACAAACAAAAAAAACAAAACAAAACAAACATGCAAAAAAAAAAACCCAAACCAAATCAACCAAACAAAAAACAACAAACCAACCCCCCCCCCCCAAAAAAAAAAAAAAAAAAGAAACAAAAAAACCCACTAAATAAAATATAAATCAACACCCGCAAAACAACGATCATTAACTCATTAACTAAAGACAAAAACAATGCAAAACAATGCAACAAACGTAAAACAAAATAAATATGGTTCCTGCAACAACGAATTTCCTTTAACTGAGAAGATGGAAATTAAAGCCAGTATTAACAGAGACAAATAAGTATTTGTTCGAAATCGGGTAAACAACGAGTGTTTAGAACTACATCAAAGTATGAACTCATCTCATACAAAATGTCAAAATATGAGCTCGTTGATTAGTCGACGGATGGTAAAGCGTCGTCATCCTTACCAAGATCAAAGTACAAAATGTTCAGCCCTTTTCAAATGTCTCCTGTCGTGATAGGGTTGAATATATTGCAAGAAGCGAAATAAAATTCATCACCCACACTCACTGACCACAGACTTGGTCTCTTTTCGACAAGATGTGATTAACTGCTTCATAAAAGAGTATTATATTCCATGATCTGGACAGAAAAATCTATCCCCTCATAAATACCCCATTACATTGTACGCCAAATTTAACTCACCGATCCCCACAGAAGAATCCCTGTAATCATATCATTTAGCTCTATTCAAGTAGAAGTGACTTACTGCCTCACGAAAGAATATTATTCTATATGAACTCCACAGAATTTCTGTTTGCCCATGAAGACCTTAACATGTATCACTGCAGAACAGAGAGGTCTCGGAAGGACGTGAATGTTTCATTGGAATAAATGACAAATATTGTCTCGGAGCTAAATCCCTTCGACGAAAGGTCGACCTTGCACAGTATGAGCGTGCCACATTCGGTGGGTCATGTTACCTGCAATTTCCAGAGGTCTATGAGCAGATGCAGTGCTGATCTGGAGGCCGTCTGTGACTTATCATTGTCCACAACGAGCGACGGGTGCTCTTTACAACGTTAACTGTGCGTGCAGCTGGAGCGGGAATCATGTTACGATGGGGCTGTAGGTTTACTATCGCAATACACTCAGCACGTCTACAATCACGCAATACGCAGACCGAAAACGATTTCAGTTAATGTGTTTAAAGATGTGTGTGTGGTGGCAGTGGTGGTGTTTACGTATGTGTATCCTCAGACTGTCTCTCTTATCAACGGGCTTTTGCCAAGTATGGGTCAGTCGTAGCTCAGGTGTATGAGGCGTGAAAACCAGCTGTTCAGAATTGAGTGTCTTGGTCGTATCAGGATACGCTGATCTTGCGTTCGTAGGCTTAAAGACACCTAATGGTTTGGTTTGTCTGTAACCTGAGGAAGCGGACATATTGATTAGCGTCCTTCTCACTCATCCATCGAATCGGTGTCTCCGTCTCATTCTTTTTCTTCTGCGTATTCTCTCCGTGGCCCTTTCTCTGTCTCTCTCTCACACCCCCTCTTCTCACTGTCATCACTCTCAGTCCACTTCTCCCTCCCTCCCTTACTCTCTCTTCCTCTCCCTTCGCATACAACTGCTCTTCTCTGTCCAACATACATCTATCCTCAATCTCCCCCTCTACCATCGTCTCTAATCTCTGCAATCCTTTTCTCTAACAAATTAATATGATCAGCAAGATCAGAATATATTCTAAAACCTAAATTTACGCTACATGTACAGGTATATGATAATTGACAGCCTAATCAATTTCATTTCATTCTCTTCCTCCTCACGCACCTCTTCTTCTGTTCAACCTACTGTTCAACCTACATCTAACCTCTCTCAGTCTCCCACCTCCCCTCTCTCAGTGTCTTAATGTGAAACTCTCTCATGACGATACCATCCAGGATCTATTTAGCCGGTGTGTTATTATATCAATACAATCATCTGACGTTTTGACATCTGACACGCTTTAACAACAGCCAAGGACAGATACTAACTGCAACAGTTCCAATCCAGTTCAGACAGCTCACTGACCACCGGCCTAACATAGCGATCTAGATGGATCAGGGCTCTACATTGTTAAACATTCAATTTGTCCAGTGCTATACTGAGAGTGTCAGTTTTCTTGTACGATGGAGCTGCTGCAGCGACGAATGACATATTACCACTGGCACGTGAACATCCGGGTTAGACTGGGTCTTCAGTAACCCATCCTTGTCGCAAGAGGCGACTAACGGGATGGGGTGGTCAGGTTTGCCGACGTATAGTTGGAATATTCTTGCGTGCAAGCACACAAAAGAAATCTAAACATTACCTTCCATTTGCAATTACACTAAGACCCTTCTTCTTTGGCTCCTAGCAAGACGACTGCTAAAAGCCTTTTCCATGTAACTATTGGCCTTCAGTTTGTCGTAGGAGGCGAGTAACTGGATGGGGTGATCACATTTGCTGACTTGGTTGACACATCATCATGTAGTATGATGCTCATGCAGTTGATCACTGGATTGTCTGGTCCAGACTCGATTCCTTACAGACCGCCGCCATATAGCTGGAATATTGCTGAGTGCAGTGCTTAACAACCAACAGCCAACCGATTCCTACATTGCTACTGTTTTAAAAAGTTTTTCACATGACTGAGTGACCGTCACTTCATAATGGGGGTTTCCAAACACACGTCGTTTTCTCCGAAATAGCGCAGTGGCTTAGGAAAGAATTTCGTCAATGTTTTAGTGTAGCCATACAATCTTTAGTGTTTATTAATAATGTTTTCATGTTACAAGAGCAACATGAATTGGCATGAAACATCACGGAAGTACACACTGAATCAGTACTGCTCTTTTCAAATGTATTGTGTTGCCAAACTATACATACACTCAAAGAATGAATGAATGAATAAATGAATGAATGAATGAATGAATGATTAGTGCTTTTCAACGCATCTGCAATATCACAGCTATTCGCGGTGAACATACACTCTAAGATTCCAAGAGCAATATCTTTATCTTGTGTACAATGAAATAAAGAAATGACATTCAATGACACCTACATAATATATACTATAACAAAGATTCATTACCTATATGATAAATCATAACCAGTGTCATGTGTATCACTGTTACCTAGCAACCATCGTTTGACGTATATGAATCACTTTTAATTAGCAACCATTGTTTCTGTATTTCGTCGTCTGTGACGTCAATATAAATTGAACGTCACGTCAACGTCAACACTTGCTTGCCGTGCTGTACTGTACAAATATACATGAATCAAAGGGATAATAGAGAACTTATTACACTCACTCAAGTGTGTAATATGACGCATACGAAACACGTGCAAAATTATGCATTGCCCTCGCGCTCGTATGCTTGACACATTTGCTTGTGTAATCATCTCTATATATTGTAGAGAAATGTCACCGCTTCCAAATTATAGCTTTTGGATATATGAGTTCCATCCTTCTGACGTGATCGGCAGACTGTTTTACAAAAAACATCTCTTTTTTCCCCAGAACCAAGCTTTGGTGGTTTCTTTGTTCCTGTTGTGACATCTAACAGTAACAAAGATTCTTCGACATTTTGCGAAAGGTTAATCGCTTGCAGGAAACAACAAGAAGTAGAAAAATGACGACCACAATGCCGTATTTCTTTGGGGGCTAAAGACAGAAAATTGATTCTAAGCTTTTAAAAATAACACTAATTTAATACTTTTTGGCGACGAAGTGATCTTTGCTTCAAATGTCACTACATGCACCGGCGTGAAGAAGCCACAGCAATTTACCCACAACGTCTGAGGCACAAAAAGTCGACGGTGTTTCAGTAATTACTCCTGGTAGAAGTAGTTATTTCACTTCAATCTTTTTCATTTACGACATCTCGACGAAGCGCGGTAGTCCAGGTGTAAGAATCATTTCCTCCCGTGCTTGGTTTGGCCGTCAATTTGACTTAATGCAATCCGCCCGACACTTAAATGTGATGCAAATAAAATATTTACATTTTCTTTGAACAATTGAGGCGACCAGGGGTGAAAAATGTAGAACACTAATGAAATCAGCTGTCGAGGTTACAATACTTAGACCAATAGAATTTGGATTTGGCAAGGAATTCCTAATGGGTTTTAGTTCAGACGGCCACAACAAATTTGAACATCCCTGGGTTAGAAGTTCAGGCATACCTAAATTTGGGCAAACAAGACCCATTTGTGAATTGTACCCGTCTTCGGACAGGAAAAATGAAAAATGAACGTTATGAATTTTACAACCAATGTTTGAAGACAGTAAGTGGTCTGAAACATAAACGCTGTCGTCAAAGTTGTAATATCTTGAGTGATGAGGATAATGTGATCGCCCAAAATCAATTACAATATCAAGCTACATCAGATCCAGAGGAGTGAGTGAGTTTATTTATACGCCGCTTTTTAGCACTGTTTCAACAATGTTGAGGGGGATGAGAAGTGATTGAGACTAGCAGGCCTCTGACTACCCAGCAATCAGACAGCTATCTTGACAACTGTGTCTGTACATTTCATAATTCAATATCCTTATATCATTTTTCAACACACATATAATTATTCCAATTTACCCGATTTACCTGGGCTCTGGTTTCTCGTTCTGTAAGCAGTCTGTTCTGTTAGTCTTCCGAAGTGCTTGTTCCACCAGCGAATCCGATCTATCGTTGAAGGTCACCATTAGTAATCATCCATCTTGCCATGTGCTGTTCAGTCTCTCATTTTCATCCTTCTATTCATATTATTAAAGATTTATAGTTGTGTTTGACATTCCAGAAAGCAATGCATTCAATGAGGTTCACTCTGAATCCTTTTATACCTTAATAACGATTAAACCATTACGACTTTTGAAGACAAGTGGTGCTTTATTCCCCGTAATAGGTTTACAAAAACGTTTTCAGTCATGCATCGTGAAGGCTTAGGTAGGTAGTCCAGTGCTTAAAGCGTTTGCCTCTCGGTTTTATTCACCACAATGTGTGTTGTGATTGTCATTTTTTATATTTTCGTATTGTGGGATGCTGATAAATGTACCGAAAGATGCAACCTTCACACACACGATGTATTCGAATCTTTAAACGGTTAACTATATTCTGGGATTACAACGGGTTGTGTTAGAAGATCCCTCTGAGGAATACTTATCGAAGAGACTGACTGAATGCCCCGCGGAGTGAAACTGATTGTGTATCTTGTAATAGGATATTGTAGGATATTTAGAAACATTGCTTATGAATATGTATTTAAGGCCGGGTAACATGGCATTATGAATGATATATGATGAAAACAGGAATGTCATGACATGAATGAATGAGTGAGGGCATATGTGAGAACGTGAGGGCGTGCTTGGGTGTGTGTGTGTGGGCGCTTGAGTGAGTGAGTGAGTGACCTCAACACTTTGTACAGCATTCTAATAATTTCAACCCAGGAAAACTCACAGTGATACACGTCACACACGTATACCACTGTGATAAAACCAACAAACATAGTCAATCCTAGAACCATTAAAAAGTTCTAACGTGCCTAACGGACGCAAACCAGCACAGCGCATCGATCACCTATATGAGTGCGCTACCTTGTCCACGATACGGTTTGTGCATCATGAAAATGAACGGGAAAGGTTACAATTGATCCTTGATCATGAAGGGATAGACGTGGTTAATTAATTACATGTAGCACATTTATGGTAAATATCCTCAACCTGCTTTCACAAACAGGTTAAATGACATCATCGTCTGGCCTTTGAAGGACACAAGAAAATCAGAATCGTGGAATTACTAATGGTGATATTGCACAACCAAATCTCACTTTCCTCGACAGATTCATGCGAGGCGTCCGGCAAATGCAGCGTTAAATGAAGACTTAATCAATAAACGATACATATATGATGCTTCGTAAATAATTCATGAGTCAAATGAGGCCAGACTTGTTTGTGAATCACAGACTCGGGGCTTCAGAAGGGGAAGATAGATCATCCCTAATGTCAAACCTAGTCCTGGATATTGCGGAGCTACCTGATTTATGTACAGTCAGATTACCAATGGTCTGATACATGCATGGCATTTGCGAAATGATTATTAACATCCCCTTCATGTTTGCCTTCCACTTGCTTTTCACAATCCAGGAATGGGAGTTTACTTGGTTGCTTGGTTGATATGTTGTTTAATGCCACAAAAAGCAGTATTCCAGTTATACGGCGGCGATTTGTGATTAATCGAATCTGGACCAGACAATCCAGTGACTAACAGCATGAGCATCGATCTACGCCACGTGTTAGCGAGTCTGACCACCCGATCAAGTTAGTCGCCTCTGAAAGCAAGCATGGGTTGCCTATTTCTTTGTCAGTACAAACTCTAATCCAATCCGTTCATAAGTTTGCATCACTATCAGTCACAGTGTTTTTTCTACGTGAAAGTATAATAATTACTGATGTAAATATCCTGTTGTAATGTAATATGTATTGTTGACGGGAGAGACATTAACTTAGTTGAAACCCGGTTTGTTAGTCCCAACTTCAACCCTCTGTCTGCCTAAAATCTAGAATGACCTTCGTTCGATTTCACAAAATCTTGAAGGTAGCACCCCCTATCCTCCTCCCCTTCCCGGGAACAACTTTAAGTTGGATGGGAAATGGTTAACAGAAGTAGATCGCCGTACAAATCTTATAAGGCATATCTCAACAAGACGAAACTAAAATAAAAGTAATTTTGTGATTTCTCTATACATCGTTTATTCACACTCTGTATTACATGAGACCCGCGAAAGTCTCGGGGTAGAATTGGCCTTCAGTAACCCATGCTTGCCATAAAAGGCGATTATGCTTGTCGTAGGAGGCGACTAACGGGATCGGGTGGTCAGGCTCGCTGACTTGGTTGACACATGTCATCGGTTCCCAATTGCGCAGATCGATGCTCATGTTGTTGATCACTGGATCAGGTCCAGTCTGGTCCAGCCTCGATTATTTACAGACCGCCGCCATATAGCTGGAATACTGCTACGTGCGGCGTAAAATTCACTCACTCACTCACTCACTCACTGTATTACATGAGACCCGTTGTCCCCTTGGTATGGTTTTATTCATCTCTATTGCTCCTACAGTCACTCGACCTGTACAATGGGAAACTGAATTGTGTATGACATGTGTACTACTGAAACCACAATGAACCCATTCGAACAGTCTTGCAATATTCGACACAGAATGTGTCTTCCATAAGCAGTCGGCAACTAGTAAGCGTTCAGGTCAAGGCCTTTGCTTACAATATTATGATGCTGGCTTATGAATGGACACAATGATGTAAAGATAGTGTATAAAACTTCCGCATGATACTACTTAACGACTAATTTCGATGTTCAGACTTGACTGTTTAAATGTCACTGTAATAGAGTCTTGCCGTAAAACATTATTCACTTCGTTTGATGCATGACATCATGCATGGTACTTACATCACGGTGCACTTGCATCTGTGATATAACAAGCTCTTTCACCAATAAAATTTCTCCGACATCGTGAAAGCATGTTTTGTTCACTTTGTTAGTAAAAAGTACACAGTGATATATCACGATCTAAATGCTAGGCGTCTATGCCAGCTGGTAACACGCATTGCATTAAACGTTAAGCGTTTCGACAAGGCGCTTTTGTTATCTCTGACTTTGGCAAAATACATGGTGTGAGTCCCAGATGTTTAATTTCTGGTTAGAAACAGAACGGTTTCAAAGTAAATCTTTAGCGTGCACGCTGACTTCAAAACGTATGTTTTAAATTACGTGGCAACTTTTCTTCACTAAAACAATTAGCAGCGACTGGAAAAAAGCAACAACCCTGAGTATAAAAAAACCCAATGTATGTTAAAAGTAAACTGCTTCCGAATCCGAATACATCTTGACCACGTTTCCTGAATCATTATGAATTAGTGTTGACACCAGGTGTTCCGTAATAGGTGCCCATGCCCATCATTTATCATGCAAACTTTAAGCAACAATGTAAACAAATGGTACAGGTGAAAAGTCACTCACAAGAAGACAGATGAAAGGATACCATGTACCATGACATTGGAGCAGAGAGTTGAGACATGTTCTGTATCTGATTATACACTCCACAAAACAGTTACACGGAAGTGATACAACACATCGGTTGTTGCATCCGATTAGAGTAACACTCTTGATAGGGTCAATGCGCTCCATCAGCGAACATCTCATTGGGTTAAAATGTGAGATGATGGCATTTAGTGATTTACCAGACGCTTGATCCAGCTGATCTCAATTCAATAAAGGAAGTCCTAAAACGCGGACTGTGCATTCAGCATGTGATCCGCCTTAGGCCTCCCAGACCACATTCTACCTTGATCCTATGGGCATGCTTGCATTATTCATAGACCTGTGACTCTTTAGGGTTAATCGGCACTGAACCACGTCATGAAAGGCGTCATCAGCTCCACCGGCAGCACCTGCGATAGTCATCGGCAACGTCCTTAACACCAAATAGTACGTTCTTATTGCTCTTGCTGAACATTTATAGTGTTCTGTTAATAAATCTTGTCATTTCACGTTTGACCTGATCGGTGACTCGGTTCCATTAAACCGGGATCTTGGATTAGAGTGCGCCCGTATCTTTGTTTTGCGAGGGAACAAAGCCGGTCAGGTTGTAAGGATCTTTAACTTGGTTGATTGTTATACTACCCCGAGTGCTACTTTGTTTATGATGTCAGTCAGAGGTTTAAGTGTTCGAGATGATTACATGCCTCAGGGGTGTTGTTCATTTTCTTTCTAATATTACTATCGATAGTGATTACAGAAATTCTAACAGAGTTCCACACAATAAATACCATATTACCAGTACGTGTAAAAGTACTGTCTGTAATGAGGATATTCCGCCCGTGCTCTATGTTATATACACGAATGCCGATAACAGAAACAGACCGCCATCATATATAACCACTCATCGTCTATCCATCCTTGGACCCGTGAAGGTCCAGGTAGAATAGACTTTCAGCAACCCATCCTTGCCATATAAGAACACTCTGCTTGTAAGAGGCGACTAACGGGATCACGTGGTTAGGCTTGCTGAATGGTTGACTCGTGTCGTCGGTTCCCAATTGCGCAGATCGATGTTCATGTTGTTGATCACTGAAAGGTCAGTTCCAGACTCGATTACTTACAGACCGCCGACATATAGTTGGAATATTGCTGAGTGCGGGCGGTGTAAAACTAAACTCACTCACTCACTATCCATATTAGTAACTTGTAGATAAGGTAAATTGCCGGATATAGTCATTCGTTTATCCAGTCACAACCATCCTTGCTTCACTTTTCATGTTACTTTTTTGTTGATGATGTTCTTGGTACACCAAGTGATGTGAACGTTGTAGCTGAAAGATAACATCAATGGACTCTAAGGTCAGATGAAAGACCTGCATCTCTGTACATAAATACCGAAAATACAATTAAATGCATGGCTTTCACTTTCTTCTCCAAAGCAAAACGTTTGAGTAAAACAGATGTTAAGAATTTTCATTTGATTTGTTAAGACAGGTCAGTGATTGTTTGGAATACTCTACGATTGATGCCCTGACGAAAATGTATTTGTTTTCAATGGCATTCCTAGCCGTATAAAACACCTACTTGCTTTTGAACTATAATACATATTCAGATTCAGTCCATCAATCAAGCTTAATGGCATTGTAGCTAAATCCAGAGGATCCTAATTTCTTAGTACACGTAGAGGTTCAACTCAAGATTAATTTTCCTTCTTCTTCACTACGCGACAGAAATTGAATACTCGACCTCAGTTGTCTGAGGTCACTCAATTCTTGTTGAAAAAAATGTAGCCTAATTTGTTACTTGAGGCGTACGAGATATACTACCCATTGCTAATTTCTTGTCCGCTGAAAAAGATTGCCTCTTTTCCTGATCCACGATTTAAAAGACCATCACAGATTTCAATTTCCTTCAGGCTTTAAGGATGAGCAGATGTGAGAGAATGTGGCCCCGCAATAAGTTACGTTACATGCAGATTGACCTCCTTCAGATTAAACGGTAACGTTTCGCTCAGTTCCCAAAATAAAAGCACTTGGGAGCCAAGGTTCTTTTAAAATATCTATATCAAAGGAAAGGATTACAAAACCTTCAAGAACAAAGTATTCGCGGAGAATAGGTTTTCCTAGATCCAGGGGGAATGTTCCTAATTTCATATGCGTGTGAGTCAGTGATCTATAGAATTATAATGTTCATAAAAGAAGAAAGTGTTTTCGGGACAATTCATTACTGCCGGTTTGTGGTATGCATGTGGGCATGACTTCACCGAAACTGCATGGACTTGAGCCATGACGTTTTGCGACATCGACAATATTAATGTCAAACGTTTCAAAACTGGTCTGTATAATGACCTTAGATGCGTTTCAGTCCTGGAAGTAGTTTTGTTTAAATTGTTAGTTTTTCAAATCTGCCTAAATTGCTTTAACACTTTAATGGATCTTCTAAACGGGTTATCATTGAAGCTGCTAGCGCTTTCCCATTGTATCCAATTTTCCATAACGTTCTAAAGGAAGATATGTTTTTACATATTCTACACGTTTATGCATTACGGTAATGCGTTGAACTTATTTTCCCATTAAAAACACAAAATGTTTTAGATCACTTAACATCAGACATCAAACCAAAAGATTTGCGTGTAACATTATTGACGAAATCCACAAATGTGTATAGATGAATGTTTGGAAGAAATTTATTACGAGACGGTGAACCTTGAGCTATTTCCGTCTTTAATTACAGTGTAAATTGACGTTCCTTGTGGCTTACATCCGCTGAATCCCATCTTTTGAATTTCATTTAAAATCTTCCGTACGATTTACATAACCAAAACTACTGAATCGTCCGTATGCATGGATAGCGCGTTTCGGAAATCAATTTCACCACATCAAAGGACTGCATGTGTACATTACTCAACAACGGCGTTGTACATTACCAAACAGAGAATAACAATTCCAGCATTTTATGATTATCCTGGATTTGTTTTATATGATGTGATTACTCCGATTACAATACGTCCATGTTATTACGTCGGACATTGATTGCGTCTTGTCCTTGATCATATTGCCCACGAGGTAGTATTCCAAAGTTAATTTTCAGCATGTAAAATATTTTCAAAAATAACATCGACCAATGCTCCTTGGTGGAATTGCTTTAACAACGGTGGGGAATTAGATGATCACCAGTGCGACAATTCCGGAAAGAATTTTAATAAAAGTTAGTCATAGTGTCTTCCATGATCCGGGGCAATGGTTTCTACCCAGCGGTGGTTAATTCCGATAACTCGGCGTTAGAAACCTTGCATCTATACACAAAGGAGAGGAATTCCCAGACAACTTACAATCATAGCATCCAGACGTGTAGTGAACTTCCACATTTCCAACACGGTGGGCAATGTTATTTGTGCTTTGTTTTGTCGTCGAACACACGTCAGAATAACTGTCTGGATTACAAAGTTGAATGATCAAACAAGATCTTGTCGCGGAAAGTTGATCGTGAAATCGAAGCTTTCCTGTTTTTATACACAGCTAGTATTAATGGTTATCTGTTGATATCGGTCTCCATCTTTTGGAAAGATTACCCTAGAACGCCTGTTTTGTTTCGCTCACTTTTATATTCTCACGCTTTTCAAAGACGCCTTGCTCAAGTGTTGAGACTGGCCCTTGTGGGTCGTTAGTGGTCCTGTGATCGAAATTTCAAGTGGCTTACATTCTAATCAAGTGGTACGAGGGGCGGTTGAAAAGATCCGAGCCTGACAATGATGGGACTGAGTTGATGCCAACTCTTCTCATTTGTGTTGTGAGTTGTCGATGCCATCATGTATTTATAAACATTGTGATAACTGGTGACAGTTAAAGGTCTTCCTTGTCTTGGATCATCTTTGAGGCGCTTCTTTATCCTCTTACTTTCAACCCAACAGAGGTAAAGGAAGGAGCGTCATTCACTGAAGGTGACACCATGGCCAACTGGATTGCGGCATGCGTTAACCTTTTTTAAATGACACCTCTTCGTGAGAGCGCTCTGGCCAAGTGTTCCCTGTTTAGACCAAGAAAAAAAATATCTCAATATCTTCAGAATTGTGCAGCCCTGGCATGTATTTGATTTAAATACAGACTGAATGTATGGGAAGTGCTGCGCATTTTTTCTGTGCCGCCGTCGAAGGTTAACCCAGGACGTTTCAAACTCATCTTCGAAGTTAGATGAAGAAAGTTTCAACAATAATTTCAGAATTTGGTCCAGAACGTTTCAACATGCAATTTAGACCAAGATCGTTTAACTACCCTTTCCAAGTTATGACCAGAACATTTCAAGTACCCGTCTAGCTAAGGACAAGAACGCACAACTACTCTTTCCAAGTTAGAACCAGAACGTTCTGAATACCCTTCCTGCTAAGGACAAGAACGCACAACTACTCTTTCCAAGTTAGAACCAGAACGTTCTGAATACCCTTCCTGCTAAGGACAAGAACGCACAACTACTCTTTCCAAGTTAGAACCAGAACGTTCTGAATACCCTTCCTGCTAAGGACAAGAACGCACAACTACTCTTTCCAAGTTAGAACCAGAACGTTCTGAATACCCTCCCTGCTAAGGCCAAGAACGTTTAACTACCAACTATGTTACGCCCGCAACGTTTCAAATACCATTTAGCCTTATTCAAGTTCCCAAGTTAAGCCTTTTAGCTTAGATCACGAGCGTTTAACAACCCTTCTTACGTTAAGTCCATAACGTTTCACGTTCAAACTCAAAGACGTTTAAGCATCCTTTCGAAGTTGTGCCCGGACTGCTCAACAATCACTAATTTAACACAGTTCACGGTGCCTCAAGTGTCGTTAATCCAACAGTCTACCACTTGACAAGATATACGTTTCCACCTGACTGGCGTATATTTCAATCCCAATGTTTTGTACTGTTAATAAGTAGATTACGCTTTCTAAAACTCGTATTACCAGCTTGCATTACCATTGCACATCAAACAAGTATTACCAAACCCGAATCTGGTATTAATCAGGACCATATATGCTAACTGGATAGAGTACCAAATTGAATGTTAGTCGTGCGACGGTAGTTTCATGAATACCAGATGATTGAGGCGGTAAGGGGGACCTGCATGGCTGCGTCATGTCGGTCAAAACTAACAACGTTATTTCAACAACGGCTCACTTAGTACATCCTATGCACTTATCGAAATATACAGGAACTGCATTTTTGCCGTTTTAGCTATGCGAAATGAATACAGAACGGAATAGACATCGATGCAGGAATATGTTTTCTTTCAAACTACTAAACGCAATATCTCATTTTTGTTCGCTATCTGAGTGAGACTATTGACATTCGTTACTTCCAAGATAATGGTATCGCATTAATACACTGAGAGCTTCACTGCCGTCCAATCTACTCAAAGTAAATTTGCTCAGATAAAACATAGTGCAATAGTTTTGCTAAATATTTGTTCGCTTGAAACCTTCCATCCAAATTTCTCCCTGCTGAATGGTCGAGTATTCACCGAGGATACGCTTAGATAATGATAGCAGGGTCCTTACATCGGCAGTTTGAAAAATACATGATGTTTGGTAAAGAAGGCAATTAACCCGGCATGAGTTGCCTCCCCTTATTTCTTCCCAAACACAACCGTTGACGGTTCAAATAACATACTGAGGCGACAGACTTCCAGTCCCTAACTTGAAACGCAATTTCCTAGTGACTTCAATTCGCTGGAGATTTCTAGACATTATTAAATCACTTCATGAATTTCGTCTTTGATTAAATCAGCCCGGAAGATTCGGGACAGCACCGAGCCGATGGAAGGAAGGAAATGTACTGCAGCTGACCACAGTGGCTAGGAATAATTCAACAAAAGAATGCGCCTATTACTAGTATTTAGCATTTACTCAAAACGTCGGGCCTTAAACTGCTGTTGCACAGTCGCAGTACCGTTAGGTGGCGTGGCAGTATTTTCACGTATTTACCCTCGCAATCAGATGTTTGACTGTTGGGTTCATAACACCGTATAGGAAAGTGGCTTCACACTGTGAGTAGGACCGGCCAATAAAGAAGGAGAAGCGAAACCGTTCAACGTATTAAGGTCTTAAACTGTCTTCTTATGGCAGTCGTTAGCATTTAATGTGAAATATTGTAACTTGCAAATGGTTTTCTGATGCAGATGCGAATCATTAAGCTTTGCAAAGTACGAATTTTCACACTCGAGAGGATTTACAGATATGAACGATATTTCCATTTTATTATCAAAATCTTGCATTATTGGCATTGTATGACTAATATATCAATTTAGTGTCGTTTTATATGTGAATGGGACATATTGGAGGTTTAATCATATGTTAATATTTCGGAGAAATACTTTGTGGTAAAATTATTGAGAAAATTTGAAATACCTTTTGGCACTGATGATGCCGAGTGGCAATAAAGAATAATGCGTCTAAGAGGGTTATAGGGGACCGGATCAGACTACACATTTGTCGGAACATTCATGTAAAACACAAGTCTACAGAGAGCAAATATCACTTACCATTTAGAATAAAATAACTGTTGAAGTGGGAATTACTATGCAATATTCAAATCGGGACTCTTATGTTACATTCCGTCTCATAAATCAGATATAATCTACAATAATGTGACGGGAAGCTATCAGAGCACACCGTTGTGCTGATGGAATAAGGTCCCCTAGGAGCTCCGAGTGTGGAAAGTCGGGGACAGATGTCAGTATTTTCTCAGTGACACAAACAATATGTTACCGAAGTTTTACAGGTGACTGGCTGATTTGCCTTTTCATGCGCCTTAGATACAACGTCCGCGTACGAGTGAGTGAGTGAGTGAGTGAGTTAGTTTAGTTTTATGCCGCACTCAGCAACATGGCGGCGGTCTGTAAATAATTGAGTCTGGACCAGACAATCCAATGATCAACAGCATGAGCATCGATTTGCGAAACTGGGGCCAGATGACATGTATCAACCAAACTAACAAGCCTGACCACCCGATCCAGCTAGTCGCCTCTTACGACAAGCATAGTCGCCTTTCACGGCAAACATGGGTTGCTGAAGGCCTATTCTACCCCGGGATCTTCACGGGTCCTGTTGGCACAGGACATGCTCAGTGGTATGATCATTATTTGACATTTCCGCTGTTTGATATTAGTCAGAATTACGATTTCATAAAAGCTGGAATTAATATTTGATATTTGTTGAATTTACTATTTGGCATTTGTTATATCGTAGAATGTAAATCGATTTAAGTTACGATTCCTTATGATTTTGACGCGTTTATGTTCTTCATACCCACTGGGCTTGGTGTCCAAGTATTTTGGGTTTGGGATATGTACGATGTGCCTGTCACATGCATTCATACTGAACGGGGTGGTGGGGTAGTTTAGAGGTTATAGCGCCCGATTGTTAAGCCGAAGACCCGGGTTCGATTCCTCAAATGGGTACAATGTGTGAAGCCCATTTCTACTGTCCCACACCATCATGCTGCTGGAATATTGCTGAAGGCGACGTAAAACATTTCTCACTCATGTACTGAACTACAGTGTTCGCTCGTCACTCAGAAGACCCGAGTTCGATTCCCCGCATGGACACAATGTATGAATCCGGTTCCTGGTGTCCCCTCGCCGTGATATTGCTGGAATACTGTTTAAAGCGGTGTCAACCAATACACTCATACTGAACTGTTCGGCTTCACCCACACGCTCATATCAGTGACTAAAATGCAAAAAAACAACAACATTTCCTGCACATTGTGATCGTAAAAGTTGAAAGGTTGCGTTTATTATAAGGTCAGTCAGTGCAGATTTTGTAATATATATTTCCGGTTCCAGTCGAATCGTATTGTGCTGGAAAGACTTTCTGGAGAGAAGCTTTGATTACCTAGCCATCACTCTCTTATCTGCTGGAGGCAGTTGTCTTCGTTAAGGTAGATAACTCTGTCTATTTGTTTGATCATCATGGGCTGGTTCATTAAAAGAAGACTTTTTGGGTTTTTTTTACCGAATTTGGAATTACCGGTTTAGGTTTGAAATGTTCAAAAGGTACAGAGTTTTCCGATTCAGATAGGCTATTTGTTTGCAGTGAGTTTGATAATCAGCGTAAAGAACGTCTAACCAGATTTGCAAAGAAATTGTTTCTAATTTTATCACCGAAACGTAGGCACTACCGATTGTGAAACCAGGGCCGCCTCCAAAGATGGCGTTGAGGTGGGCGAACGCCCGTACATCGACTAACTTGTGTAGTAGCGCTTCCCTCACTTTGTGGATCCGAATCGAGTATAAACCATCCATAAATCAGCCTAGCTCAACCACACATAAACGCTATTAGAAAATAATGGTATAACGAGGTTCTGTTGTATAGAGGTATTACATTAGCACGTACTTCTCTATTCATTCTAACTGTTGTTTCAAAAACGCACCAGCAATGTAAAAGGTATCCGTCCAGTACAAATGACTCCAAAAATTTATAAACGAGAATGCATAAAACTGGATACTCCGAAAGGGAAGTATAGCCTGCACGTGGAAAACCTTTTTGCAGAAATTCTGCAAGTTCTGTTTAACACTAAAAACAATTCTTTCATTTTGTAACCTGATGAATATGGCTCGAGGAATTTGAATACAAAGCGACACTGCGAAGCCATGTGTAGTCTTTCAGTTTCGTTTCATCGTATTAATTTCTTTTTCAAAAGTCTGCAATTCTTCATGCACATTAACAGACTGTTATATCGATAGCTATCTTGTTTGCATAAGCTATTGCTTTATAGCTATTGTCAGTTCTAAGAGGATTTTAGATATATACATAAGTTTGTCTTCAAATAGCATATATAGGTTTTCATCAAAGAAGGATTAAACGCCATGGGGTATATAAAATCGATCTTTATTTTATGATGACCGCTGTCTCATATACCTTCCCCTTTCACTGATGAAACAAACTGTTGGCTTTATGAAATGGCGTCAGAAAATTAACAGCACACTTCAATGCTCCCGCTGAGGAGACATCACTTCTTCTGGAATATTTCCCAGGCATGAATGGCCCACTTCGATGTTCAAAGCAACGTCCTTTATGTACGCCAGAAACCCGTGATCACAGATTCCAATCTCTGCTCAAAAATCTCCAACTTGTTTGTAGGTTTGTTTGCTTATCGATACCCTTCCGTGTAAACGTCAGATCTTCATCACTTGGGGCTTTCATAAAACTCTCCCCGAATGATGTCATTGAAGCAAATGTTCAAAACTTCTTTAAATGAACCTTACTCACTCACCTTGGGATATCTCATTTCAAAACAAGAGCAAGCCCTGTAGAAATAAACGGTATTGTGTTGTTTTCTTTTCCTAGTTCCAGTCAATATTTACATTTACAATGATTGTCTCTTTTGTACTCTGTAATGCACAATGGAAAAAGAGTTGAAAGGAATTCATCAAACACTGAAGCAACTGTTTACAAACCAGTGCGCAGAGGGAGTACCTGCAACGTGTTAACTAATATTTTTCATTTAATACAAACACAGTATCAATGCAGGGACATTATGTGAATAACAATGCTTTGCTTTCTCTGTTCCTGTTTCATAAATCATTATTTGGACAATAATGACAGCTTGAGGAAGAGGAAGAATGCAAAGGTTGTTATCGCCAACATGACCAACGCCCATGATAGTCTTTATATCTCAGTATGGCTAGTAAAGGTGGACAGTTACAATGATTGGTATGATATGAAAGTATTAATACTGAGTGCCTAAACAGTGTACATGTGCATGAGTGTGTAAAAAAGGTTTGATAAAGAGTTGACATTTGTTTATTTATTTAATGGCTTATACTAGCGATTTTTTTAAAAAAAAAAATCATGGTGACGCATGTTAATAATAATGGCGATTTATAAAGCGACTGTTTCCACAAAGTTGAACATGCTCAAAGCGCTAACGCATTGGTACTACCCTGGTTAACCCAAGCTGCCTGTTGGGCACCAGTAGGTTGCACATTACTTATCCCACTGGGTGAACAGAGGCGATTTTGAACAAACTCACATGTCTAAGGTGAGACAATACATATCACACATACTTTGTTATGGGAGAGGACTGAAGTCACCCGTGGTCACCCATTCTAGACTCTAATTTGTGACCTGAATTCTATGCACACATTGGTGAAACCCACGAGCAGAAGTATGGAGTTGATAAATTTGGGATTCGAACAAACGAACAGCGAATCCTGTCTAATCTGCACATGTCGCTTCAATGCATTAAACCATCCGTGCTCGCTTACATGTGTTTTATGTTTCATTATGAAAATATGAAATCAAGACACATACTAACTAGAGAAACCGAATCCTTTTGATCAAACACATTATACTGGGATACAGTCTAAAGACATTGTGACATTTAAACAGACACATTTTGCCCATGGGATTAATGTTATCTTGCAGACATCAACATGGTAAATATAGCCCATGTCAGCGTTCCACAGCGCGTTCGCGTATACTTCGACAGCCGCAGCACACAACATCACGGCAGATCTACCCCGAGGAGGCATAGGTAGGAGCGTTTCTCACTCAGTTGTCAAGTCAATCATGGGTCATTCGCATCAAGATGCTACATATGAACTTTAGGACTGCTTCATATTTTTTTTTATAATTCTGCAAAATCATCGGTCATAGGTAAACAGAATATAAGATGGCATATACGAAATGTCAGCTCAGACATAATTAGAGTCACTTGGGTTTAACATCGAATGGTATTGGTCTTGGTATAGCACAGTCTTCCATCCTAATCTGAAAAAGCAAGATAGAGTTGGTAAACCAAGAAACATGATTAGGATTCGAACCCAGTCATACGATCACCTAACGGAAACAACTCTTAACATCTAAGTGAGGGTGTTCAGACGTATGTCTACAACAAGGAATGGAATTACACCGATTTGTAGTCATTCATTATTTCATTTTTCGGTATTAGCGATTATCACATGATGCGCACTTGTTGATTAGAATCCTAATTTTGGTTTGATAGTGAGCCATTGTTTGTCAGGACAAGTGTAGAACAATAACACGAAGTCATTATATCATGATTTAACTGAAATAAGGTTTACCGACCCATCAAACCAATCCGGACCCGTGAAGATCCAGGGTAGAATAGTTCTTCAAATGGCGACTATGCTTGCTGTAAGAGGCGACTTACAGGATCGTGTGGTTAGACTCGCTGACTTGGTTGACACGTGGCATCGGTTTCCAGTTACGCAGGTCGATGTTCATGCTGTTAAGCACTGGATTGTCTGTTCCAGACTCGATTATTTAAAGACCGACGCCATATAGCTGGAATATTGCTGAGTGCGGCGTAAAACTAAAATCACAAACACTCACACACCAAATCCAGAACTATACTGGACCCTGCATACGGTTGTGTATACTCAAGATACGGAATACAAAGATTTCTGTACTCTGTAATAGAAGGTGAATCTGGCACTAATTGGAGGGAACAACAGGGCCGCCATGAACGTATAGTGCACCAGAAACATTTACTGCGATTGTCCTAAGTTTGTTATGTACCTAAGACAATCTATACCTAGTTGCAGTCTATGGCTTCTCCAAGCCTTGACCAGCTTGTGTCCGTCCTCAAGCTGCAGGTTGTATCTATGGATCCGCAAGTTTTGTACTGTCTAAATACCGTGTCTATATAGAAATCAATATCAACATTGAATGCAACTCGCAAAACGTTAGCGAAACTTCGTATTTTATATGTTGCGTTCAGGTTAACAACTGTCATTCCTTTGTATGTGTTTGTAAGGAGTGCTACCGTGGGGCAGGACAACACCTGCGAACACCTGAAATCATCACTGTTTGATAATTATTCAAAAACACATTCAATGATAGTGTTGGAATCGAATAATGGACTAACATATGATCATGATTAATATACAGTTTTCCCCTTGGTATTACATAGTTGAAAAAGGATGAACATGTATAAGATAACAAGCATACTTTAAAGTGTAGAACATGGAAACATGAAGAGAGTTATGAGTATATTTATCCAGTGAAATGCGTTTTAATAAGTTCACCTACAGACCAAAGGGAAATAGCTATGTAGAAACAGCGAGTATGAAGAGATGATGAAGTGTGTGTAGATCTGCATCAAACTCGTTCCACATGCCCGCGTGAAGCAGAACACTATGGAGGCCATCTCTGCACTGATCGACAATTTCATTTATATCGTTCCTTCTGACAGTAATTGCGAGTTAGGGAAAACGCAGGGGTGGCATCAAGTGTTCGCGGCAGAGGAACGCACCAACGGTGTTGGTAGTTTACACTGTCTGACAACGTCACCGTGGGCTCGTGTTGTTACTGTCTGTCACTAATGTTCAATACATTTGACATGTTTATGACTACAACTCTACAAGTACCAGTAACGGTCGAAATCAAGCCTGTAAATAACCCTCTATGGTGGAGCACCACTCTAATTACAATCACACACAAGTCCGCTGCCCAGATGACAGGAGATGGTTTAGCTTAAAGGTTCAGCACCATAAGTGTTTGATCAAATATCATGGCACTAGTATTCTGTTATAGGGTTAAACCAACAAAGGTGTATTCGGGACATATTCTATACCAAACAGCTTTGCTGCCAGATCATCGGGTTCGGGGAGTGCTGTTCATTAAAGGGGCATTGAATCAGCAATGGATTTTGCCCATCGGCGTAGGGATTTCTGTCTCTATAGGCAGTCAAATCCGATACCAGTGTCAATCCCTTTGGAAATGCTCCCCAATCCACCCAAGGAATCAGAGAAGCAAATCTAATTTCATGGTGAATACATTTCCTGTTTTGACAAAATGCATTTCATCGAAACAATTTTCAAATTGCTTTATTTTTTTTCAACTTTTTCTGTATATTTTGAAAAATATGTAAGTGGGATGGAGAAAGTTTTGATGTTGGTCTCGAAAGGACTGGATCAAAAGTCACTTCTACTGAGTTGCTTCTCAATTCAAAAACATAATAACTTGATACTGATTCTTTGAAAAGAACTCAGAAATACGATTAGCGTGGAATTAATGTCGTAATAGTACCATAAACAGAATGAATTAATGTTTTTAACATGGAGTATAACAGTCTTGGCAAAAAATAAAATTTAATTTGCATCACGTTTAAATGGGAAGAGTTTCATGAAAAGCGAAGATATGTTATTCAACCCCAGACTCAAATCGATAGCGTTGAAGAGGCCAATTACTACACAACTATACGTGTTTTTAAAAATCTGTGAATCTTTTTAGTTCACAATGCTACACACTAAAACACATTTTCGCAATGGCATCTGTTAAAATTTACCCGTTTCTATGAAAAATGCCCAACATATTCAGCAGATTAACAAGAAATAATCCTCTAAAATTAAAGAAAACAATCCGAGTATATTCATATACGGTCCATACTTGTTTCTTAAACATGCGTGGTGTCTCGACTGGAAATATGAGATAATGTAGTTCTCAGTGCACTTCAAAATCAGGCAAAAAGGCCACGCAAAACTGACAACATTCAATTTGTATAAAACACATTTCCATATCACTGTCTCCTAAATTATGTTTTTTCATGCCAAGCTATTATATTATTGTCATACTTCCATTATATAATCGTCCGTTTTTGCTTCTCCATCCTGCAATTTTGTTTCGAAGGTAATGAAACTTTTCTTTTAAATTTTACTGATTCATCCTTGGTCTCGCTTCGCATTTCCCCATTCTCTCACTGACACCTATTCATCCCACGGCCACCTTTATCAACACTCTTCATTAAATCAATACATCTAATTTTCCATAACTTCACGTATCATTACTTGTATTTGTATTGAACATGCGGTAAACGCAGATTAGTAATTCCCATAATTACAAAATTAACTCTTTTTTGCAAGAAAGACGCCGAGTCTTGGCTTACACACTAGTTCTTTGGCATCAGTGAGCACGTGTTTTATCACCATGTCCACAAAAAGGTTTGGTACCATCAACTGATCGCTGTTTTCTACAGGTCGAAGCATTTAAGAAGCGTACTCTAGGAAGAACCACCAATGGAATAAAATAAGGAATAATTAATCTGGTAAAAGAAAAAAGCTCTAGCGCAAAAACGATTACCCTTACCATCAGAATCTTCGTTTGGCACTACTGTTTAGCCATAAATCAAATTTACCTCAAACTTTTAATATTCCTCATGGCGAACCTCGTCAAATTAATTGGAACTTTGATCAAATATCTTGATTTGTCTGGACGGGCAGAGCTTTTCAAAAGCAGTCAATTGGTTGCGTTCTCCCCTGTAGGATTCTGACTTTGAGCTCGCCCAAGTCATGAGCTTGCATTGCTTCCCTTTGCAGTTCTGTGTTGACAATTGGTTGATCGGAGAGGCAAGATTGATGGGAAAGTGCCAACACACGTGATTGATGTCAGAGAGCTCCACTTCCGCGTCACGTGGTCACAGCTACAGACTAGGAACCAATGAGGATCCATGTTGTATTTAAGCACGTGCCGCGTGTTACATGCTTCTAGTCTCCTCATGGTTCCTTCCTATCCTGGAACCAAAGACTTGCCTCAGGGCCTTCTTTGGCAATTACCCTCACCAAGTCAGCGGAATCAACCGTCGATGTTATTGACAAGCTAACAACAATAAAAGAGTACGAGTCACGCCGCCTGAATCAGTGCTCCCCATAGCCGAGTGACTGTTATATACAACCATAGCCACCTGTCAGTTGCACCATCGCTTGCTCAGCTTGGAAGAACAAGTCTAGAAGCCAAGCATAGCCCCAACACAGCACAATTGTAACACAGGCGTAGACGGACTCCAGATACATCCCAATTGATTTCATCAACGATAATGGACCTCCTGTTGTCGGTGTTTTCTCTCTGCATTCATTTCAGGTAAGCCATCGCTGTTATTCTTAGCTTTTACTACCTCATTGCTAGCTTAACTCTCACACGTTTCATTCCGAGACATCAATCACAATAGAAACCTGGTGATTACGGCTTCGTTATATATGATTAATTGACACGAGTCAATTTCGCACTGCTTGAAATGTACACGTGTTCATTTCATACCCACAAGGCGGTGTAGTGTTTTAACTCTATCGCTGAATGTCTAACTAAACGTGTATATGGCATTCCTTACAAAGAAAATCAATTGTTCCATGTCTCTGTTGCTCCCTGACTTAACCAAACACCGGGGAAACACATGTCTCGGCCTCTCTGACATCCTTAACACATGCCTCGACTGCCTAATATCTCCCTCCAGATAATCGTCTATTCCACCGCCCAAGCGCTTGATGTATACCATTGCATCAGTGTCTTATACTGGGGTCCCAAGTTAACTCGAATCGCATTATCTGTATCTTATAAAGCGTAAGATGAAATAACTCAATTATTCTTCGCGATTACATAAACTACAGGATAATGATCAACCTGATCAGTTGTATCGCCCGATTAGCTAGAAATGGAACCAATGCATGTAGAAATACTATATTTGCAAGAAGAACCTTGTTTTAGTAATAAACAAAATACATTATTAAATACCGTACGTCCTTGAACATTCGTTGATGTTATGGTGGTACTTAGGTCATAACTGATAGCTAATCAAATTTCTGCTGTGTGTAATTGGTCTCGTGGAACAAGGCCCCAGTTGCTCAGCTCCCAGCGCTGATAGTTAACAGTAAATACGGACACCCAAACACATGTAGAATCGGGTCAAGAACTCAATAGTCATTATCTCCCAACAATAACGGAGTCCGACCATTGACCTGTCTCCGTGGCATCGTATATCAAACAGCTTGCCTTGACAGTAAATATTCTCAATCCACAAGGCCTTGTCGCTGACAGTGGGTTTCATCATGTGTCACAACCAAATAAGGAAGGCATGCTTAATATCTGTTTTGAAGAATGACAAATGCCCAAGCTAATCATAGAGTCCGGAACGGGACATTGATCTGTTGTGGTCGATAACGTATTTTTTTTAATAAAACCATTTTTTGAAATGTGATTTGCAAGTTCTTCACCAGAAATAAGGAGAGAAGCATTTGAGGGCAAAGAGAGGCTGATGTTGCATCTTTGGTCGATTCCGACTTGGTCCTCCTATACAATAATATCTCGCGGTGCAGGTCACAACGGCCAGCTGTCTCATTCTGAAGCACTTGGCATGGTTTACAGAGAGTCTGGTAAATTTAGGTCTGCCGTGACATCGGCATGGTCAATATTGGGGCAATGGAGTGGAAGAATATTGGTTAGAGCCTTCGAGAGCATTGCATCGCAGGCATTGATTACACCATATGTAAAGTACAGGCCGGGATCGTGAACTTCTGGGTGTGCATCCATGAAATTAGCATTAAGTACCCTGGTAATGAACATTTGAACCGTACTTTTTACTTCGGGGAATGGACTTATCGAACATATTCTAACCTAAGGAATCGCGGCAGGCATCAGGGACGAACTGATTAAAGGACATTCATTACAAGCGGTTCAACACTGCTGAGAAGACGGTGTCCACAGTGTGTTAAACGTGAAGAGAAATAATTATAGATCTATGATTTTTGTAATTATATCTTAGTGATGTATCCTAAATTTATAATAGGCAAGTTATCGTTATCTTAGCTTTAACATATAGAGATCGAAAAGTGATAGCAAGTCAGCAGCGTTGCCGTATACAAAAGCATTAACCATGACAAAATATGTTCTGCCTCATAAGTGATTGCAATGGCCGTCTGACATTAGGAAAATCAGATAATATTATGAATCCTATTCGTAAAATTTGATGTTTTCAAAAGGCTCATGAAAGCGTTTCGCTTTAATAATGCTAAAAAATGAACTGTTACATGAAAGCATAGTGACTGGATTTCAGTTTAGAGAGGCTCAATGCAAACAAGCTGTTTTCAAAATGACAAATTTGTCTTTTCCCACTAATCATATTCTATGTCCTTTTTATTCGACAGCTAATGATGACTTACGCCTTTTATTGATATTTATTGATGGATTGCGTTAAAATTCTCTTAAGTAGCAATATTGTTAAAGTAAAGTGTAATGTATGTGTCACGTTACGAACAAATGTCTTCAACATCTCATCATTACCCTTTCATCTTCTTAGATTAAACGTTGACAGCTATTCCAATGAACACTGATGTAAATGTAAAAAAACGATTAAACAAACTTAAAATGTTCTAAAAGGAAGCCTTGGTTAAAAAATATCAATTGACTGGGAACGCAAGTTGTTTAACTTTATGACGAAGGGACATTGCTTAGCGTTAAAAGACGCTGCCCCTCTTGAGAGTACATCCCCCATTCTGCTTGCTGACAATTAGATTTGTGAATGTTAACGATATTACCTGTCGAGTAGTGTCTCAGAGTTGGATTTCAGGCCCTGCCCTTGTCAAAATATACAGGAAGAGCGATGGTTCTTAAAAGCACTGGTGGAGGCCTTGTCGTGATCTGATTGGAACAAATTGGCTTCGAACTTTAAGAGCGTCTGGTGCTTTCTTGTTCGTACGTGAACCGAAAGAATTTACGGCCACTGATTGTCAACGTGTGACATGTCTGCTAATGAAAAAACTGTTTACAAATGCAATATACTATTACAAACACAGACCCTCGTGTAACTTTATAACGTGTTGCGAGAATATAGTAATCCTCTAACAATGTACACACTGCTGGGACGTGAAAGGAAAACGCATATGTTTGATGTTGGTTTAAAATGACACAAAAAGGTAACGGTGATTTATTTGAAAAGGACTGTGATCGGATCGAAAGTTTAGGTAGTTTCAGCTTCTGTTTTAGCCCATGTAACGTTTCTTATACTTTAACGAATCCAGTTTGTAAATACATTTTTGTCTGACAATTTGTATCAGACAGTTTACAAATGCATATTTGTGTTGATGCTATGAAACATTATGTTTTTTAATCGGAGAATCTAAACAATTGTCTTGAACATTTGTAATTTGTAATGTAAGTTTAGGGCATCATATCGACATTATCTGATGGTGTGTTTTTTAACACATGTTGTATTTATTGGCACAATTCACATTGTATTCAAACATTTTCAACTTGGTACTTTTCTTATTACAATAGCCAGTGCTAAGCAATATGTAATTGCAGCATTGTTTTGTGAGTGTTGTGACAGATAGTATCTACTGGCTTCACGAAATTAGTACGAGTCACTTAAACAAAGATTATTGTTACAATTGAGACAACACTGGTAAAATACCCTTACATATTTGAAGACTGAGTGAGTATAATTTAACGCCACATGTATAAATATTGATAGAAGATGACTAATCTCGGGACTGATGTACTTGATGAAAATTATCGTACAATCGCCACGGAACTGCTTCGGCGTCACGTGACTTTATAAGTATCTTTAAGATTAAAGAGAGTAATATGACACACACCCGTTCTGTATATTCAAACACGCAACTCTTTCTGTCAGAACTCTGGAAAATGGAAAAGAGTTGTTTACGGAAATGCTGAACGGGGTTCAGATGACAGACAATGAGCCGAGTAAATGTGAAATATTTCACCTGTATAAATATGAAACGCATTCTCACCTTTCGGCCTTTTGAAATCGAAATATGCCTTCACGATTTGATATTAACTTAAAACTTCGAGGATTGTCTATGTAAAGGGTATCGACCCTCGTTAATCTATTTGATATCAAAGACATTCAGGTAACGTCTATTAATCATATCTTTCATTTTATATCATCTATCAGTTCGAATTGTATGTATTTCGCATTCAAGGACACTGGCCAGTTCTACTATAAATGCGATATTCTTGACCGCAACATTAAATTCTATCAAACCTCATTGAGCAGAGGGGTAGCAGAGTGGTTGAAGCAGTCGCTCGTCAGAATGAAGACTGGGTTTGATTCCCCCTCATGGGAACAAATATGTGAAGTCCATTTTCGGTGTCCCCACCGTGATATTTCTGGAATATTGATGACAGCGGCGTAAAACCTTGCTCACTCACTCAGCTTTATGATAAAACTCGAAATCTGAGCATTCCGTGTTTTAACTCCAAAGTCTAAAAACTATACAAAACGAAACGAAAACAGAAACTAGCCAAGGTTGACATCAAACTATTGTGTAACCGCAGGTAGTACAAGCAGCCAGGTCATGGTGACCCTATTTTTTTGCAAACACCGGGTGTCGTCACTGATTTTTAATGAGCTTTTAATTATCTATATTCTTTAGCCTTTCCACAAAACCGTTTTCGTCCAGTAATATATACTCTGACGGTTAATAGTTAATTCAACATTCACACTTAACGTCGTAAACCTGGGTTCGATTCCCGTCATGGTACAATACGCGAAGTCCATTTCTGGTGTCCCTAGCCTTGATACTGCTTGAAATTTGCTAAGGGCGACGTAAAACTACACTCACTCACTCAACACAGTTTATTATGTCTCCAACACCTTGATTACTCAGTGACCTTTGACATCAGATTACTTCACCAGATGGCACTGTATTTGACAAGTCAACATTTGAATTTAAGGCATAATCGAAGTTCTGTTCGATTGTACATCCCAGGTCACGGAACGATAGTGAAGGCGGTTCAGAAGTTCTTAGTAGAAAGGCGGTCGTTAATTTGGTCTTTCTTTAATCAATATTGAGAAATCGAGTGAGGCTTACTTTTCATTCCAGTAGGAATTTCATCAAGGTTCCTGCAAATTGCCTTCAACTGAAAGAACGAAACCCTTTTTTAAAAAGGGAATGGCTAGACCGGTGCTTTCTACCAATTGCTAAAGGCATGATTGCCTGCCTGCGCAAATAGATAAATCACACACATTGTTCGTAATGTCGCAATTTTTTGAAGTTCAAAAGACTGTTTCGGACCTTTGTCCTTTGCACAATCATAAACATATCAGCCGTACGCAAAAACAAACAAATTAATGACAGGAGATGGGATCTTTTCTATTTGCAGATTGACGTTTCATCATGAGTCATTTCGCCGTGGTTATATACCCCTCTTAGTAACAGTATACATGCCACATTTCCCTTTGTGCTTCCCGTGAGGGATCTGCTCTAGAATAATGCACCACGGTTGTCGACGGAGTCGTGTAAAATGAGGTACCTCCAGTTCGGCGTCGTGTTATCCTG
This sequence comes from Haliotis asinina, assembly GCF_037392515.1. NCBI lineage: Eukaryota > Metazoa > Mollusca > Gastropoda > Lepetellida > Haliotidae > Haliotis > Haliotis asinina. The sequence goes on from NC_090281.1 coordinate 50,328,664, forward strand.
AAGAGGAGCCCTATTCACAGCAAATAGGTTAAATAGTACTTACAAACAATTGCCATGATTTCAATTTAACTATCTGGAACAATAATCATTTATCTTCCAGACCCGCAGCCATATCGCCGAGTGCGGCGTAAAACTAAACTCGCTCACTATCACCCAGGTACCGTATGCTGCGGTTATATCAAAATAAACGGGACAGATAATGTTAGTTCGTTATAAGCGTAGCTACACATTTGGGCCAACAATATACAGACAATGCCCAGTACCAATTATGCAGTTCCTTTCCCCTCGAGTTTCATTGTGATGTGATATCTATATAGAGTCATTGCTAGAGAATAACCAGTCACGATTATCGGCTGAAACATTATGCGAGTGAGTTTAGTTTTACGCTGCCTTTAGTACTGTTCCAACAATATCACGGCGGGAGATACCAGAAATGTACCTAACATATTGAACCCATGGGGGAGTGGAAACCGGATGTTCAGCGTGACGAGAGAACGCTTTACCTACCAGGTTACCCCACCACTCCCATCTGAAACAGAATTAGTGCAAGTGCAAAGGCAGATAGTCGCGAAAACGTACGATTGTACAGCTGAATACAAGTGATGAAGCAAGATGTTCACAAAAGGTTTAGGATATTCTGCACCCCCTCCCCTCCACCCACCCTCTCAAACTTACGTTAAAAAGCGTCTGTCACCTCGTCACCTGACGCCACACAACACTTCTGGCATACAATGGGCCAGCATATTCTGTGACAAATAACATGTTTACTGAATATATTGGGACTCAAAACCATCTGCTAGTACATCATTGCATTCAATACATCGGAAACAATCTCATACTGAACCAATATTATCTTGCCATGACATTTAGTTATCTGTCGCTTACACTGGTATGTCAGGTATCATGCTACAGCTGATATGAAAACCCCTCACACCTGTTCAATATTTATTTATAATTTCCAGTGTTGATATTCTTTTATATTAACAGTAGCCAAATCTAGGCGATCATTTAACCATACGGTTTGTTTTCCATTCAGGGTCGACAATCTGTCTGTTTCCAGATGACTGGTCCTTATTTCAATTTCTGTGATGTCGATGACCTACGTTCATCCAAAGCATGAAATGTCGTACAATAAACAGTCCTGTACTCACATCGTGGCATGTAAAGCGTAACGAAATAATCGCATATTCATTCACTAAGGGCGTTCCATTTACAAGAACAAAGGAAACTAACTGTGGTTATCAATTTACTATGTACAAGGTCAAATAATTATTTTCTAACAACCACTGACCTTAGGTCAGTGATTAAAGCCTATCTATATTTACGTGACCCCTTGGTCTCGAGATAGCAATGTAACTGTCTTCCATGCATTCTTGTGTCTCTGTTTTGGTGAACAGCTCTCGTGAGAGTGATAACAACAATGAGATTCTAAGTTATTGCAGGGTATTAAATGTTATTAGATGGCAACTGAGTGATTAATGTCAGGTCAGTGATCAAATCCTTATGAAAACAAGAAAAACTGTACCCCTCCAAAATTGATCCCAAATTCTTTTAGGTATTAACTCAATCACTCATCTATTCTTTCATATTCTGGACACTGTCTTGCCCGATTACTGTTTTCGGGAATGATTAAACGGCATCTGGAATAACGTAGAATAATTATTGATTAAATTCCACTGGTCTAATAATAGCGGCAATGATATGCATTTTTACTGCAAAATCGAAGTTTGTGTATCTGTACTTTAAGTACTTTCGACGTGACTATATGGCTGACAACACCGCTTGCGTTATGAAGACATAACGGTTAAACAACCCTGTTCATCATTTGCCACAAGTGATGGCACCGCGCGAATGTCTATATACACACTGACATATTTCCATATATCGTCGCCTCGATGTTCATATAATACATTTACAACTTGTCATTATGATTCACACAAATCAAATGTAATCATTTTATTCTGAACATCTCGATATAGATCATATTTCATGTATATTATGGCGTTTTCTCATTAAGGGTTTTACATGGATGTTGGCTCTCATTGATTTTCCCATGAAATCCTAGAAGCAAACTGTACTTTATGTGCTCGGAGATAATATATTTCCAGTCAACTGGCCATTAACCGTCACATGTATGTTCTCATGACTTAGAAAGGACACCATTGTAAACTGGTGACGATAAAAGGGTGGAATCGGTTGTGTCAATACACTAATATGTGATCAAACACCTGTAAATTACTATTTATGGGCCGGGTATAACCGTCTGATGTATATCTGCACATACCGGCCTATACTAAAATGACTTGTGTTTTCTCTTCACAGCGTACATTTATATCGCCGGCTCAGTTATTCTATAGCTCGTCAGAACTTTGTAGTGAATTGTCAAAACCGTGGGTTTATCATGTCATATTATGTAACACGACACAAAGATTGGTCTCTCTGTACCCGCAAATTAAGATCCGGGTTAGAGCTGATCTTTAGTCGTGCTTGTCGTAAGACGCGACTAACGGGATCGGGTGGTGAATCCCGCTGGCTTGGTTCACACATGTCGATCTTCACGCTGTTGATCACTGGATTGTCTGGTCAGATTCCATTATTTACAGACCGTCGTCATATAGCTGGAATATTGCCGAGAGCCGCGTTAAACATTGATCAATATCTTTTGGGGTGACAGATGACAACCTTCGTCAGAAGGCGCTGAGTATCCTTCAGATATTACTGATGTCATTATCATCTCCACCAAAAACTACCATGGAAAGAATGCTTGTTGATAAATGCCATTATTTCAGGTATATGACGAATGAATCCAATGACTGACATCATGAGCATCGATCCAAACAATGGAGATGACTTTCATTAACCATACCAGAGATCTTGGCCACGCGATCCCGCTTGTCTCCTCTTACAATACGCATGGCATGCTGACTACTCATCCTTACCTGTTATGGGTTCTGCCGTAAAAAAATCCAAATAGGTATGATAATCGACAGTTTTAGATATAATACGGTATCATAGCTGTTTAAAAAGTAAGTCTGCATTGTTTCAACGACTATTTCACCCTCTTAGCGGTAAAATTTGTAATCATTTGGGTCAATTCCAGTTTTGTAGTGAATGTCTCCCTTTGCCCTATTGTTAAGTATAATGTCTCAGTTCAAATCCAAACAACTGTGTTTAGTCTACCTGTAGTAGCTGAAGGTATAGTGCTGACGAATGTTTAAGCGAATAGGATTGTGGTAGAGATTTATAAACAAGCTCACGAGATAATCACAACCGTACAATGGACTGCTTTTAGCAGCGATGTCCGATGATTAGAGAAAGGTTTTTTCCACTGCTATTGACAATGCTACACAGGATACTTTGTTGCACAGGATACTTTAATGACGAACCCATTAGCAACTGTAATATTTCCTGAAGATGAGAATGCAAAATAAAATAATTACAGACAATTATCTTACAGAGTATGATATGAATACTGATGACACACACTATGCGAATACCAACGATTAATTTGCACTTTGTTATAGCAAAAAAAGGGATCGACAGCGATCGTTTCTGTTCATATTTATAAGTACACCCAGTCATATTGCTGATCAGTCCCGTTCTTCCTTTAGAAGTTTGAAAGATGGTGTTTGTTGTTCCGCTGGCTTGCGTTTGACATTACTTGGATTAAACAGGTACGTACTAGTCGTGATGGAGACGTCGTTATATGGCTCGGGACGGTGGGGAAGGTCAGTGGGTCGTTCGTCACACTGAAAATACGTTTTCAATTTTCCACATAGGCACAATGTACATAGGCTATCAATGGTGTCCTTCTCTTGGTATTGCACGAATATTGTTAAAAGCGGCATAAAACCATACTCATTCCTTTACTCTTTCCTCAATATGAGGTGCCCTGTGTTTAGTAACTGAACACGTTCTATTTTTTGTTTCTCTGTGGAGCAAACATCGAGATACACCTAAACATTCGGTATGCCTCCGTTTGTGTGAAAGAAATTGACTTTGAATCTAATATTAACTGAGAATCGATCCCTGGAACCTCATCCGTCAGCTGATCGATATCAATGACGGCCGAGCCGTTGAATTTCATAGATGCGTAGTAATGCCTAAATTTCCATTATCACAAAATCCGAATCAATTGCCAAACTTTTGAACAGATATATGTCTGTCTTGTAATTAACAGGACTGAAAGACTTTTTAACTTTGGCAATGAAAACAACTACAAATGGAACTTTGAATTTGATAGATGTGTGAAGTTTGTTTTTTTTATACTCGTTGGCTCCATTTGCCGTGTGAAAAAGATTAGTATATACACAGTTTCAGCACTTGCTACAGAGTTTCAGACAAAGTCCCAAACCGTCGCCAGGGTAATCTGTCTGCGCCTTGTTTAGTCGTTTTCCCCATACTTAAACGCTAAGGAGTATTTGAACTTTACGAACAAAGCCTTCACTTCAAAGGAACGAGGTATCAGAGGTTTCAGGAAGACATCAGTGGTGCTGAGCCTTCCTTGAATCTGCAACAGAATGATAATGTCCTTCAAGGGACGCGTCTAATTATGCAACCCCAATCACAGATCCCTGGCATACCTTCCAGCAAGCACATCTCCACGTGCTGTTGGAGGTTGTCCACCACAAAACAATAACTGAGATAGATTCCTAGGTTTCTGTGTAAATATGTCTAGCCATCCTCTGACACGAGCTGATTCTGGAGGGATAGCGTCCGTTTGCTTTCCTCTTGCCTTGATTCTGCTCTGTGATCTTCTCTCAACAAAAGAACATGAAGTCGGGGTTATGACGCTGAGCTGGTGGACTGTGTTTGAGATGGATCGGTGTTACACATGTAGTCTGGGTGGTTCATACTTCGTCTATTGATTCTGCATCTTACGGGATGGTCTGGACGTGCGTCTTCGATGACTGACTGAATCCCTTATTCATTTAATCCAGAGTTATGAAATTATTCTTCATAGGTTCTTTTTAGCGGTTTGATATGATTATTTAAGGTAACTGAATTAGCATATATAGTGTTATATTTGGATTTGGTGATTAGTGAGTGTGGCTTCCAAAATAGTTCATTTATACAACTCATTTGGGCTTAGTTTTAACACTTGTCCTTACAAGTCTGTTCAGTGTATTGTAGCTCAATTCGTTTTGTTTTCTGACATTCATAAAGTGCTCAACTATCATATGCTAAAGGGATCACTTCCGTGGTCTAGTGGATTAAACAGATTTTAGTGGTCCTGGTTCGATCGCGTGGTCGGATTATAGTAGATGTTTGAAAGATGGTACTTGTTGTTTGCATGCCTTAACGGTTGAAGCGTTCGCTTATCGGGTTCGATTCGACGTGGGTACAAACTGTGAAGCCCAGTTCTGGAAAATATACCAAAAGCGGCTTAAAACCATACCCGCTCACCGTAATTTGTCTGAGAGGGGGTATCAATAATGTGCAGTATTGACTGCCTCGATAAATCAAATATTGTTAACTACAAGGAGTCACACACTTACTTGCACGACGCTATATGAGTGAAATAATCTTCAAAGCGATGTTTAACTCCATTGCGCTTTACCTCAAAGGCTGTGAAAAGCGGCTCTGTTAGCTGGCGGCTGTAGACTATGCTGTACATAGAGGAAAGTGGGGTCGCGAAATACATGCCTGACAAAAATATGGTGATTAAAAACTAAAAATGGTCGCTGAGATCAAAGGATCAAAGGGGAGATTTCTCTTTTGATGTACGTAAACAGCCAAAATATACAATCTCCCAGCCCAGCATCTTTGTTTTGATATTCCTTGGGTATGTAATTTAGCTTTTCCCGACCCACGACTCCCGCTGTGGTTTGGTTTTTGTTTTGTTGTTGTTGTTTAACGCCGATCTCAGCAATACTCCAGTTACACAGGAACGGTCTGTAAATGAAAGGAGCAAGACAATCGGGTAAGCAAACACATGAGTATCGATTAACGCAATTGGGATAACATGACGCATTTGGGATAACATGACGCAATTGGGATAACATGACGCAATTGGGATAACATGACGCATTTGGGATGCATGATACGATGACATTGCTGAGACACCAACATAGACAGACATCCCCCAACCTCCCCCCAACACACACACACACAAATCTCACATGTCTAACATCACATTCATATTGAGCGTCAATCAAATGAATATCAATATATCTTTCACGAACACCTTGAGTCATCAACAATTTTTAAGAGCTCAATTCATAAAATTTCACAGCTATTTTGGCCACGTGCTTTTGAACACGGGTTACTAAATATTAATTTTCGATAACGTAAAAAACCTTTGTGAATTTTTGAAAACGTATGTTAAGCATTTGAAACTTTATTGACTACCTTAAAAAACAAGTTAAGGCCGGTTACCATTATAATAGGTGGCACTATAGTCAATGTTTTGATTAGCATCAAGGGTTTGATTCCCCAGTTATGTTCTACATGTGAGACTCCGGTTTTATGCCGCTGTGGTGTTTAAATATTTAGGGTCTGCGTGAAATCTCTCTCTCTCTCTCTCTCTCTCTCTCTCTCTCTCTCTCTCTCTCTCTCTCTTTGTCAGACTTTGTCCTTTTACCCTGAATGTACTTTAAAAACACAGGCCATCAGGTCACTATTGCTGCTGTTAAATGCGATTTTACCTTTAACACACATGCGATTAGTTACGACACATAGTTGATACTTTCTCTGGAATCGTCCATAGTGAAGTGATTCTAATTCGCAAGGATCTCATGGCTTTTAGTGCTCAACACTTTCACAGAGTGCCATAGATGCAATTCGGTACGTCGAAGTGATATGTTTGATAAGTCTTAAAATGCATTAAAGGGACTTTCTGTTTTGGGAGTCTAGACACAATTACTTACCAAGTACCCATCTGGATTCAGACCTGGTCGTTTCTGTGTCCAATACGTGTAATTTGGGACAATGCGGGTGTCGGCCTAATTGGCCAACTTTCTCCTTACAGCTGCGTATGGGCCCTTTATGCTTTATGGCCTGCAGTTGGGAGGTACGTTTTAGGGAATGGCGGTACTTTACTGGTGCAGCAATTACAGACACGTAGGCTGTTACGAAGACAGTAATAACCTACATCCGTTCGTGAGCGTTTTCGGAAACTGTCTCATTTTTGGCAAAACAGTCATTTCGTTGAAGTCTGTCTGGAGATACCCCATAACTGCAAAAAAGATTTGATTCCTAATCGTTATGTTTACCAAAACACAGACGTGTCGTTATAGGAAGAGACAAAACAAGGTCCATAACCATAAAAAAACCCATCTACTTAAACCAGTGCATTGTACAATCCCCACAAGTGTTAATGGATTCCTATCATATTCAGTTTGTTTGCATAAAAAGACGTCAACTGAAACAAGAACAAGCTGGGGTAGACGGCACAGTACAATTAATGTCACGTAGGATGTTGTGACGTTATGACGTTGTAACGTTGTACGACTTAGAACACATTCTAATTAATCATTTGAACTAACACTGGTTCTCCTGAGGTATTTGAGGTTTCATCGTATTATCGAATTCATGATTATTCCACCGGGATGTATTTTGTACACTTACATTATACCTGATACCTGTCAACCATATTTGTTTGATGCTTCTTGTAATTCGACACGAGACAGCGAAGCTAAGTGAAAAACTGGGAAGATATGGCTCAGACAAAGTACGAAAATGGTCCCACTTGCATGTGGATGGTTTGATGTGATTGAACCACGAAACTTAATATCAAAGCTATTCAAAATCAAGCAAAATCAGACATCAAACTTTGAAATATTACTGGAAAATAGAAATTCCAAGATAGCGTGCAGTGACCCTATTAGTTACATGCAACTGGGCTACATTTCAACAAACATGCAGCATTTTTCATCAACTTTGGTAACTAAAACTGGCATTTACTTACGAAAGCACTTATTTTAAAGACTTGTGCTGGTGGCAAGGCCCCCAAATCCCTTGTTAATTTAGCTAGTCGGCTAAAGCCGCCTGAATAACATGGAGACCGTTACGAAGGAAGCAGATCCCCATCAAAATGGCGGATAGTGTAGGGTGTGTTGCCAGTTGTCTATGTTGCTACAGTCATTAAAACGTTTGTTTGAAATTGTTGTTTAACGTCTCACATATGGATATAAGAGATGAGTTCATGTGGTGGACTTTCAAACTCCCATAACATGTTTCCATGCTGATAATTAAATGTCAGTGTTCAGCCTACATCTTATTGGACCAGACAATCCAGTGCTCAGTAGCATGAGCATCGACCTACGCAATTGGGATACGGTGACATGTGTCAGTCAAGTCAGCAAGTCTGGCCATCCGATCCCGCTCATCGCCTAAAAATCTTTTAGCAGTTTAAGAAGTCAGATTATACCGATTCATCCTGTCTATTTATCTATGAACAAAAGAAGAGACATCTTACGCATTGTGAATTTAAGACAATGTTGCAAACTTTGTTTTGTTTGTTTGCCCTTAGGATAATTCCAATTATATGGCGGCGGTCGGTCGTTAAGATTGATTACGAGTAATTCACCATCACTTATCCCTACGATAGTTTGTAAAACGCTATCAGTAGCAGGGTAATTGTGTGTAAACATATTTTGGTCCAGTGATGACTTGGGTCGCCTGACTTTCTGCCGAAAACAGACATAATCAATAACTGTGTATTATGCCAAATTTTATTTTCAAAAGTTTTAAATTAAGTCATGTGTACAACGTACCTCCACGGATGAAAATGGGAAAGTGTTGACTAAGCGCGAGTACAATCTTGTTTAGGGATATGGAACGTCAGTGTCAATGAATTACTTGTCCTACTATCCTGGTGTAAAGGGAAACAGCTGTGAAAACATACATAAATGGATCAGTGATGGCACCAGACGTTCGCGAAAACAGTAGGCATACATTGCCTTAATGCTAGCCTTTTTCTGCATATATACCTAAAAAATGGATACACATGTATGTTTTACTTGACACATGTCATGCTACAGCGGCCTGCAAACAAACCAGACGATCAAGTGATCGATGGATCAGAAAATCCACTTATTCTGAATTAAGACTACTGTGCAGAAGTACAGAATGTCGATGCTAATAAACATGTACCACGTTTTGGAAACAGGTTCGTCTGAAAACTCTTTTGAGGTCAGTTTCAACATTTTTGACTAAGCATACTTAGATATTTTAGTCCACCAGCAGAAACTTAAGTCTCCCCAGTTGAATTAAATACAAAATGTCAGTGCTAAAGTATTCCCAGTCTCGACTATCATCAGATAATAAATTCTTTTTGGTGTGAAAGGTAAAATAAGCCATAATGAAATTATGGATCATGGATCTCTGTAACCATGGAGATCGCGAAGACGTTAAGAGCCCTGCCTTAAGAAATTAAAACTTCCAAATGAAAATAAACGAAACGTGACAAAATCAAACGATAGGTAAATTGTGCTATGCTTATTAGCACGAGATCTGTGACTATGATGAAATAATGTTTACTATTATTTTGTCTGACTGTTTCAGTAGTCTTTCTTCGCATTAAATATTTTGAAAATGTTTGGTATTGTAAGCAATATTCATGGAATTATCAGGTATGGTTATCGATATAGAAATGTCAGGCGATCATTCTACCAACAATAGGCACTGTTTGTATTTATGTGCAGGAAATCAACGGTCTAGACCAATACCCATTTAGTCTGCGTGTCATACAATGTCCTCTGCCAGTGGACGTAGTCAATATGATATCTACATACACGTCTAGCGCCTATGTTCTAACATACGCTATCATTTGTCAAATATATGGAGTTTTCGGGACCCCTGCAATATTGTAGCAATATTTCAACCTGCCACCGCTGTAACCATAGCAATCATATTTGAATTACCGTACAAGATAGTCCCATTTGAAAACATTTATATTTAAAGTTAGATATTTTTTATAACTGTCCGAATAGCCTTAAGAATTACAAGTCGCCCGTCTGCGACTAGTTTTATTCGAGACGCTAGGAATACGTATGTGGCTGTCTAATATGGATTAAATTATTACTAATTCGGATGTAAATAGGTAATATCGACCGTCAGAATTACATATAAAAAGTACGACCTTGTCTATGACTGCGAAATATATTCGATGTCAAGAATATTAACATGGTGTATACACACTACTCTCTTGAAATTATTTGGAAATGTATCGATTTTTCATGAAAACATTTATCTTCCAAGTGTTTAGAAGGAGAGTTAGACACAGTTGTGGTTCCATGGTTGCGTTTTCCTACAAAATGAGTACTTAAAAACGACGTCTGTGTCTCCTTGTTATGAAAAAGTAAGCAGTTTATCAAATAATCAATAATACACCTTAAAGTAATTCTGTTTTTATCATTTACAGGAACGCTTCATAACGCGAATGCATTTAACTCTTGTTAACGAACCAAACCCTCATCGATATAACGCACTGAAACAGGTATCATTGCCACTCTGCTGAAACTTCAACAAAGTCTTCCAATATGTAACAGTTTCACAAATAATATTTCGGTCAATGGTTATTCATGAAGCATCAGTTTTGGGTCAGTGTGTCTTCATAATACCATCCATAGCTGGTAAATGGCTGCATGGAGGCCAGCAGTGTCATTCAATGCATGGGTTTGCCGTGCCCATGAGAACTACCATGTAGCCCAATTTCAACCCTAGGCTTCGTTAATTCACGAACTATCCGCATTTCCATATGTGTTCAGTTTTCATTTATAAAATCAATCTCCGAAATATGGCACTGCTTGGTATGTATTTATGCTGAATGCGCTCTCATAGAATATCGACGTCTAGTCTCACAGCTCCGGGGCAGCATGTCGCATTTATCACTAGTCATTTACACCTTGTGATATATACCAACGTATTCAGTGGGCCAGACACATATACAATTGCTTAAAACTTAATATGGGCATTTGTCATCCATGCACGAACCTATTCAATTACATAGCACTTGGTCTTAATGATATGTCACGTTGGGAAGTGTGAGTTATGGTGTCACCAGATCTCAGGAATATTCTTCTCGATTATGAAGTTGCTATTAATCAACTCCTGATGTCCTGAGCTAGCAGGTTTTTTGAAAGGTATATATCTCGAATATGCCAAGTCTGCCATGCCGAGTCTTTAATACTGTATATGGTTCTTGGTTATCATGTCCTGAGCTAACAGGTTTTTGAAAGGTGTATATCTCGGCTGTGCCAGATATGCTATGTCGAGTCTTTACTTTACTATAATACATGTATAATGGTTTGGGGCTATTATTCCAGAGCTAGCAGGTTTTTGAAAGGTGTATATCTAGACTAGGTCTGCTATGCCGACTCGTTAATACTGCATAATGGTTTTGGGTTATGATACTGACGATGGTAATCTGAAGCCGTATGTTTTCTCTACGACTACTGCCGTGCGGCGTAAAGCACCATTCAGTTACAGTTTTTATGTTCGTTATTGTCATTTGCTACATCCAGGTCAGGACATACTGACCTTGTTCGAGAGCACCAGGAGTTGAAGACTTAATTTCGGTAATCCTTCCATAGAACTTTTTACAGCTTTTTTCTCTTATCGTCCACTGGATCCTGTGTTGGGGGACGGTCGGGATTGACTATTCCTTGTCATTGACGTTTTAAATTTTCATCCTTTCAAGAAAAACCTGGAAAGGAAAAATAAATTATAAATGACAGATGGTGCAGATTGAAGGGCATTTTCGACATCTGCCTCAAATGATGCGAATCCTCTAAAAGTTTGACTTGAGACTATGCTGTTCTTGGGCGTCAAACATTGCCCATTATCCAATCCAATCTCTCTACTTTTTGTAACCCGGTGAACTTTTAAGTCCATGTCCCCAAAGTGTAATGAATAAAGAAGTTTTAAAGAAGGCATTATCCTAGTGTCAAGTTTTTTGTTGTTTTCCGATACTCAAACGCCCATCACTGCACCATCGCTATCAGAGGGAGATTGACAAATCACCTCTGAAGTTCTTTTCATCAATTCTCTTGCGTCACCCGTGGGGATTCTGGTGACGAATTAGTCCCGAGTAACACATTCTAGTCGTAAAGACGCCTAAAGTTTGGAAGTGGTTGTTACATTGTGTGTGTGGTTTGTCACAGTTCTGAATACTGGAATAGTGTTCATTATATCTAACACTTGCTTGTCTGGTTAAGACTTGAGTATGAACAAGAAGAGTTGATGAACAGTATCAAATCTGCAAGTGACACGTCTGCAATTGCCCACTTGCTCTCTGCGTGTTATTGTGAACAATATATTTCATGGAGAACTATATCTGTGTCGGGTACACCGGAAGGGCTGATAGGGTGTCCTTTAGGGAACACTTGGTGTCATCACTTTAGAATACTGCTTCGTAAAAATTCCTTTAAAATAGAACCTTACAATGTATTTTAGCAATACTTTTAGGAGGCATAATTGTCATTATGACAAGATTAAGTAATGTTTCCAAAACAGTATTTCACTTTCGGTATCAATAATGTTGACATATTATGATATGATATTTGTATGAATGCATGGATAGATAGTTAACTATCCCGATAGAAGAATCACAAAGATTAGATTGACCTTCTGATAAGCCGTGGTCCCAACAACGTCAGACGTCCCCCAAGATTTATTGTGTTCCTGGAAAGGGTTTCTTTTTTGCTCTACACTATTGAGCGCATGATATTGAGGAAATATGAAGAGGTATTAGGTAGCTGTTCCCTGATTGTCTGGGCATATCACGCACAGAATCTTGATATAAGAATCTCGTCCGTCAATGTTTATGTGCACGTCAATATAACCATAGTGCCATATTGATTGTGTTTGAGTCATTAGCTTCAACGATAAATATAAATCCTACCTGATTGCCCAGCACATAAGGGTTAGGGGGATAAATTCGCAGGCAACGTTAATTGGAGGCTTTGAATTTATCATGGCTAAAAGATCCCAAGGAACATTAAATATTGCATTTACTGCTGAAATGAATCGACGAATTATTAAAGATAAGGAGATGGCAGATTTTAAGGCTAAAGGTGTTCCGATACTCTGGTCTTCTCTGAAATATTGGTCGTTTGACAAATGCCAATGCAGAAATATCTGGAAGCAAGATGTTTGAAAATGTGATATTTTGTCCATTTACTCTATAATTAGAATAAAGCCTTGAAAGTAGTGACATCACAAGTGAGAAGCACGACGTAAAAAATTGAACATTTGTTGTTTTTGGAACAGTTTCGTAATGCACATTTGTCTGGTCAAGTGTCAGCAGATGTATAAACGTTGCCTTGTCACAAAGTGTGAAGGCATTATGACTGCATGCTGTAGCAGATGTAAAAACGTCGTCTCATCACAAAGTGTGAAGGCATTATGACTGCAGGCTGTAGCAGATGTATAAACGTTGCCTCGTCACAAAGTGTGAAGGCATTATGACTGCATGCTGTAGCAGATGTAAAAACGTCGTCTCATCACAAAGTGTGAAGGCATTATGACTGCATGCTGTAGCAGATGTAAAAACGTCGTCTCATCACAAAGTGTGAAGGCATTATGACTGCAGGCTGTAGCAGATGTATAAACGTTGCCTCGTCACAAAGTGTGAAGGCATTATGACTGCATGCTGTAGCAGATGTATAAACGTTTCCTCGTCACAAAGTGTGAAGGCATTATGACTGCAGGCTGTAGCAAAAGTATAAACGTCGTCTCATCACAAAGTGTGAAGGCATTATGACTGCAGGCTGTAGCAGATGTATAAACGTTTCCTCGTCACAAAGTGTGAAGGCATTATGACTGCAGGCTGTAGCAAAAGTATAAACGTCGTCTCATCACAAGGTGTGAAGGCATTATGACTGCAGGCTGTAGCAGATGTATAAACGTCGTCTCATCACAAAGTGTGAAGGCATTATGACTGCAGGCTGTAGCAGATGTATAAACGTTGCCTCGTCACAAAGTGTGAAGGCATTATGACTGCATGCTGTAGCAAAAGTATAAACGTCGTCTCATCACAAAGTGTGAAGGCATTATGACTGCAGGCTGTAGCAAAAGTATAAACGTCGTCTCATCACAAAGTGTGAAGGCATTATGACTGCAGGCTGTAGCAGATGTATAAACGTTTCCTCGTCACAAAGTGTGAAGGCATTATGACTGCAGGCTGTAGCAAAAGTATAAACATGGTCTCATCACAAAGTGTGAAGGCATTGTGACTGCAGGTTGCATGGTTTTTGGCTGTAGGTTCTTGGGTGTAGGCTGTAGCAGACATTTAATTAAAGACTGTTAAGTCACAAACCATGCAGACATTAGTATCTGCAGCCTGCAGTCTGCAGAAGCATTATAAACGTTGTCAGGTCACAGACTAGAGTGAAGCAGCACCCTAACCATTGTCTAGTCACAAACTATGAGGGCATTATGACTGCAGGCTGTAGCAACAATGCAGCCGTTGTCTAGTCACAAAATAAGAGGCCAGTATATCTATAGATTTAGGGATATTATATATGTATCTAGACACAAACTATGAAGCCAGTTTGTAGCAGAGTTATTAACGTTGTCGGGCCATAAACAGTACATGCAGTGTGGCAGAAAGTACTTGGGCTGAAAGGCGCAGTTATTGCAGGAATGAAATGACTGGTAACCATGTTAACACATTTTTCAAAGCAAACCACGTCTCAATAGTTTCTCTTTGACTGAACACGCAAAACCTCGTTTATTCAAGTAATTAATTTACCATCCCTAATACCTTCCCTAACTCAATATACGATGTCGTAATGCTGACATTTATACATCTATATTTGTTTCTAAATTGGTATATATTGCCGTTGAGACACTAAAGAAAAACAAGAGCCCGCTAGTTTTTCTATTGATATATCTGATAAATGTTTGCAATTAATTTGTCGTTCATCACGTCGGTAAATAGCATTCATCAGGGACCTTTGCAAGAAGAACGAGTTTTTTTGTCTGAAAGAACCATTGCGTCTATATTCAGCAATTTATCACCTTGATAACAGACGGAACAGATGTCTGCTACAATGAAACACAGTTGGAACAGGCCGCGCTTGATGTATGTTTTTTATTGCCAGAACTGGATGAAATAAAAACCTGAACATTTATTGCAGCTGAGGTAGATTAAAGTAGGTGCATTACAGGTTGAACTGCGCATGTTTCAGTTACCGTTATATCTGTCCATGTGACTCCACTAGCAGCAGTTAACAAACGGTTTACATTAATCCCCTTCATACTGGAATGACAGTGATTATACTTCAAGGAACATCAAAGAGTTTAAATTCGGGGTTTATTTGTGCTTGTCTTGCATGACATAGCAATGAGATACGCTTGGGAATTTGAATGATATAGACTATCATAGAGAAGTATTATCTTTCGCGTGAACATTGGTCACGTATGTATTTATTGGTCATAGATGGTGATGATGATGATGATGATGATACTAGTGATGACGACGACGATGATGACGACGACAACGACGATGATCGTGACGATGACGATGACGACGCGATAATGATGATCTGTGATAAATGTATACCAAACAGTGCTATAACCTAACCGCATGTTGTCATTATCTCAGTCACTGCCCTCCTCACGCAAAAAGTTCCATTCCAGACATGGAGACAATCTGCGAAGTCGATTTCTAATTTCCCCTGGCGCGATATCGCTAGGATTATTCTAAAACCTTTTTCACTGACCCAATCTCGCCAACCTGAAGAATACACAACGCAACTTGAATATAAGACACTTAAACGTTTTCTGTCATAATTATCCTACCTGATAGCACTGCAATACAGGGATTTACGCTTCTCCGCATTATGTATGGAAAGATAAAAACTTTACATGACTTACGGGATTGAGACCGATACTCCGTGTTTAAAGAGCAAGATTATGACCTACCTGCTTCTAGGTCCTAAATGTAACGCTAGATGCTTCATATTTCATATCAGATGCCATTCTGTAATTTGACTAGGGCCACGTGACCTATTAGGCAGAGGGTATGTTATGACTATTTAACGGGATTCGTTGCTTTCGTTCAGGGTTAATCAACATATATACCAGCCACACACCCTGAAATAATATCATTTATCTTTCCAAGGGTGAGTGAATACGTTTATTCGCAGCTTTAATTAATATCCCAGCAATATCGCTGCCGAGGAAACCAGAAATGAGGAATGTGTGGAATCGAACCCGCTCTTCGGTGTGACGAGCGAACACTTTAACTACTAGGCAGCCACACAACCTCCACGCTTTCGAGAAAGGTGACAACTCAACCTGTTTGATCCGATCTCAGGCCATCTTCAGTGTCCTGGGTTATATTGATATTACAACTCAGATACCGAATATATACATGCATACGGTTTTATGTGAGGGTATAAATTTACTTGAAGGTCACCTTTCCGAAATGAGGGATGTACTTGGAAATTGCCAAATTACAGCTTCACCTCTCTACTTTTTAGCTTCATTGCAGGCTCTCGTAAAAGGAACATGATATTTGAAGTCGCCGTGAAGTTAATCGTTTTCTCAGCGCCAGAGAAAGTATGAAACATCTTGCCGACAGACGTGGGTTGCTTGGTCAGGCAGAAAATGTCACTACGCGACTGTCTGTGGTTTCATGGGTTTAATCGCGGCTACGAACATTACTGCTATGCTAGTTCCTTGTGATTAGGCGTGTTCTTGCACCCGCAACAAGGAGGTGAAGAGATGCCGGTAGGTTCTTTTGAGGGCTATTCGAGAAAGACAACAACGCGTACCATCAAATACGCTGACGGAGTCCTATTTTTCTTGAAAACATAATGCAATAAACAGATTATGAGGTAGCTGTACAACGCTGGGTAAACCTGAACGAACTGGTTCCATATCTTGCTAACCTTCCCAACAGGCAGTTGATTGATCTATAAATATTTGTACTTCTATATATTGTGTTAGAGCTCATATAATTGGACTTCTGAACAGGAATCTCAGAAGAACTCTTAATGATGAAGTCCGTTATAGAAGTACTACAGCAAGAATGGTACTAATCTGACGCTATATTGCATTACCCTCTGTTCATTGGGGATAACCAATTATCAAGGTATTAAATCTGTCGTACATTTGCTGTATCAAAGGTTAATGTCTTACAAACTGCTGCATTCTTATCTTATCGTTCTCACTTCTCCGATTCGAGTGTAACTTAATATCAATTGGTGAAGTTTGTTCGCTGTTCCTAAAATAGTATTGACAGATCAATGGAAGAAGATCAAGCGAGATTCTCAACCAAAGGTAAAAGGATAGTCTCCGAGGGCGATGAAATACACACGGCGCCAATCACACCTGCTACAAGGAGACCAGTGTGGGGATTGCTGGTCAGAATCGGTTCCCAGGATGGATAGGGTAATTGGAATCGGTGACTTGACTGATCATATGTCATCGTAACCCTAGGTCATGGGTCGTTGTTCATAATATGAATCACTGGATTGTCTGGTCTGGAGGCGAATATACACAGACGATCATTTGCGTTATCGGACGAAAGAAATTATGGGTGGATATGACTGCCAGACAAAAGGAAATTTGTTGATGGTTTTGAAACGGGTCGTTTAGTAGTGGTTTTATTTGTGCTTAGCCGAGAGCTTGTAAAGTCTTATAAAAAATGGTAATGAATGAATCGCTAGCCGGACCCGGTTTCAAACCTTTTTTTGTCCGTTTGTATACCTGGGACATTTTGACTTATCTTTTGTAAGGGGAATATTAAGCTGATAAAACACCCTCCGTTTCAGCGCATGTAGTTGTCAATTAACTAGCAAATTAACTTTGTTATACAAGACTGCCCTCGCAGATTCATATTGTCATTTAAAACAGGTTTTAACATCTTAAATAAGTTATCTTTTAGTGTGGATGACAGATGGCATTGCCTTGACAACCAATGATGATCATCTGCTCTCTATCTGCCTCTCAGGCTTGTCATGTTTCACCAAGGTTTACATTCCGTCAGTCATTACTTGAAGTAACGCGATTAACCCTTTCGAGCCTACGTTCATTTGTGGCTCCATTCAAGGAACCGCGGCTGCATGCATGAGTTCTAACCGCGATGGCTTAGCACCAGGAGACAACAGGATTGATGTTTGCACATCCCTTCTGATATCGTGACTGACGAGCTGACTTATCCACTAAATCATTCCAGCTGAACAGCATGACAAGCAGCTTTGGTGTTGATGCTGGAAACGTTTCATCATGGAAGGTATCAGTCTTTTGTGAATGCCATCAAGTGCGTTTATATTTTTTTTTCAAGTTTTTAAAGTAGAAAGTGAATACTTCCATTAAAGAGTTACATCAGTGAAGACAAGAAGATTCTTTTTTCAAAAGGGTTTCATAAATACTGGTGACATATATAGTTTTTTCGGTATATTCATTTGATGTTCATTCGAACCACGTGAGTTCTTGGTGCCGTAAACACTTAAATGGATGTACCAAATTAGACATGGTCGCGTGTTCAAATGTTTATATTTTTTAAAATAAAGGCACTCATGGCACTATGGAAGTACACACTACAACAAAAGAAGTAAGGGTTCATTGTAACAATTTAAAAGAAAACTATTGGTGCCACACCGACATTGAAAACTAAATTGCGATACAGATTGCATGCAACGATTTATGATGTATAAACCTTGTATGAAGAGATTTTCTACAGTTGTTTTGAAAGGACTCATTACACACAATGGATGTGGTGTCAAGTGTACATATGTATAAATATAATGAAATTTTAACTTAATTGTTTTGAATGTTCTTTTGTATTTGACTGTTATTGGCGAGTCTGTTGTGCTATCTAAGTCATTGTCTTGAAGAACTGGGGTATAATAGGTCTTCCACCCTTGCCACAAAAGGCGACTAACAATCAGGATCGTTGACTTGGTTGACACATGTCTTAGGTTCCCAATTGCTGTTGATCACTGGATTGTCCGTTCCAGATTCGAATATTTACAGACCGTCGCCATATAGCTGCATTGTTAATGAGACTGGCATAAAACTAAACTCACTCACCTATTCTCTGCAGAACGGCTATTGCTTTGTTAGAAATGTCCCGTTTAGCCTCTCCATTGTGTCTACATAAGAATAGAAACATACATAAATTCTAGCAACCATGGAGAAACAAGAAGAAAACATCAAAACATCGAGATTGGCTGTTCCTTATATTTTCGTTCATCCCAGTGAGCATCCACCATTAACTAATTTTGAGTCGTGAAAAAAACTCGTGTAAACGTACGGAAATGTGAGTATACTCACCTAGAGAAAGAAAAACCAGGCCAAAAATACCCCCCCAAAAAAACAACAACAAAAAACAAAAAAACAAAAACAAAAAAACCACACACACACAAAACAACAACAACAACAAAAAAAAAACCAAACAAAAAACCCCCCCCCCAACCCCAAACAAACAAAAAAACCCAAAAAACAAAAACAAACAAAAACAAACAAAAACAAAACAAAAACCCCCAAAAGATAAAAAAACCCAGTTTAGTTGGAACCATTCTACATTTCTTCAATTGTGAAGTCATGAAGCATGTATTTATTACGTCATTGTACGTCATTGCAAGCATTCAACGACGGGAATTTAGCAGGAAACATATTAAACATGCTGAATCATGTCCAGTCAGAATAGTTTGACCTGTGTCCAGTCCATAATTAGTATAGTGAAACAGAAGCACCGTTTCTGTCACTGACACATGCTCCAATGCCGGTGATTCTAAGTGTACATTAACATGATTAACGCAAGACTGATAAAAGTAGCCAAATTCGGTATGCACCGACATGACGTGATTCGCCTTTTCACGCTCATGTATCTGATGAAGTCATCAAGTTGGATATTCCCATTCCAATTCAGTATTTACATGTTCGGAAGCCCTGCAGCGTTGTGTACAACCAAATTTCCGATAAAGCAACCATTTGCATGTGATAAGGGAAGACCTTCTAACATGGTCGTGGCGACATGATACGCCAAATGATAGGGGGATGTTGGCATGATGCTGTAGTTTAAGATGACTTGTTTGATATCTTGGGATTTATGTTTTGCTCACCCGAGGTTTGCGATAGAAGAAGATAATGTCTCGTCAAGATTTAATAACAAAGTGAATATGGGGCAAAATGTGGACACGGCATGGACACGTCGGGGGGTGGGGGGTCGGATGGGAGGGAGGCCATTTGCTGTCGAGTCAGACTTGATGTTATGAAAGGTGAAGGTCATGCAGGGACTACGTTATTTGCCGAAACTCACCTGATTTTCTGCAGTCCCCACGGGGGAAATAGAAAAACTTATTTGTGCATATTTTAGAACAGCCTCGTGCTGTAAATCATCACGATGATTTTTAATTTGGATTTAAATCGTAATTTGAGTAGGATGCAAGCCGACAGAACAAAAACGACTTTTTCGTGAGAGATGTACGGTAGCCCAGAGACAGTCATAAGACACCAGTGGATCCGGTATACGGCGAAGTAATTAGGAGCTTCTTCTTCATCGTCTTCGTCTTCTTCTTGTTATCAAATTTGAAAGGAAGAGATGAACGATGACAGCACGTGAGGTAAACTGAGCACACACAAGTCGCACTTGTTAATTTTACTTGTAGTTAATGGACGTCCTCGCTCGCGAATTTTGGATACATCTGATATTTTGATCTTCACTAGGTTATTCTTGTTTATAACAATCGGTAGATTTGACTAAGGTTCAGCAATTCGTTTTGCGGTGTTCTGTGCCTCAGAAGAACCAGAACCCTGCAATCCAGTGTTTCAGCCCAGATTCTCCCTGGTGATGTTCCCTGCGTTGTCATATTCGTAGTGTGATGTTCCCAGGTTTGTCAGATTTATTCTCATGATGTTCTTATTTTTGTCAGATTTGCTCTAGGGGTGTCTCCAGGTTTATTAGGTCCCACCTAGTGTTTTTGTTATCTTTGGTCTCATGAATTTCATCTGCTATACCTGAAGGACAGGCATGACTTTCGGCTTTCAACCTTCATGAGGCTCAAATATTGCTTGATATAACGGAATTTCTATTCAAAGAGCTATCATGATGCCCTGATGAAGTCCCTGTATTTACCATATTCGCCCTGATAATGCCCCTATATATTGTGTACAGCCACACGCACACGCACACGCACACACGCACGCACGCACGCACACACATACATACATACATGCATACATACAACCCTGACATTGGGAATTTTATACTGAAGGGACTGTGAAAAACTTCAATCGTGGGAGATGTATTTCCGATATCTACTCTCCGTGAATGATCTGCCCCAGCACAAATTCTTAAGTGGTGTTATAGCCTAACACCATCGTGTCACAGTTATTTAGATACCTTCGAACGCTGCAAATAGCCATGAAAGCCAAAACAAGATACTTCCCCTTGACACAAAGAGCCCCACACATGTATCTCCACCTACATGCTTGTTAAAGGTTATTGACAGGTGGACAGTAACACACCAATGCACACATTAGAACCGAAAGCCGCAGCGGCAAAAACGTTGTATAAAGATCGTCATCTGTGAAGTTAAAATTCGTCGTGATTAATACATATCCCAGACGTGCGTCAATCCAACAAAGACAGAGAGCCCAATGTGCTACTTTTAAGGCTGAAAGCCAATACAGAACATGCGCTTTTATGTAAGACGTCTAAAAAATACATATGGTAGACTAAAAATATCAAGGATTCACAGAGGTTTTAATTTGTGCGGATGAATTCTTAATCGAATCAATTTCATTCGTAACTAAGGGCGGGGGGAAGTAGTAGCGTAAGGGATCTAAACATTGTAGAATTGGTTTCCTGCCAGCGACTGGGAGGCATTTTCATCATTGCCAATGCATTTTGAATTGCAATGGTTTGGGGGATTATAGAGAATACACAATATTCTTAATGTAAGCGTTCCTGGGTCTGTCTAGTATGTCGGTTGTTCTGTGCCAATTACTCGTCGTAACGAGGCTTCATCAAATTCAGTCTTTGTGTCATCAATGTTTATTTCATCAATATAACGTCTTGTATGAACAGGCTGAATCATCAGTGAATAACTCACTAACTCTGCAAAGACAAACATTGTGTCATCAATATTTACAAACACTTCACATATGAACAGGCTATATCACCAGTGAAGAACTCAACAACACTGCTAACAGTTATTGTGTTATCAGTATTTACAAATATGTTATGTCAGAACAGACTAAATCATCACTAAACAACTCAATAACTCTGCAACAGTCATTATATCATCACTTTTAACAGAAACGTCAATCAACAAGTCATCATTCAGTCACTAACACATTACCTCCGCAAAACCCCACATAGTAACCTACTGCAGTGATTCGTCAATGACTACGTTTAATATTTTTTCCAATTTCCATTTGATGCACATGACAGTGATATCATTTTATCATATATCCGCTTTATGCCTTTATTCCGTCTTTTCCAATAACACCTTATGAGGAAACGCTTAAGAATTTCCCTTGGGGGGTGAACTACTTTCCAATGTGAAACGGCGTACACTTTCAACAACTAACGGCCTAGAAATCTAATCATAGAAGGCTGATTTCTTTTCTAGTCAAAGCATATCTTTCGTATTGTTTTCCATCTACTAAAGCCAATCGATGACTACTTTTTCCGATGGAAATTACACAATCACCAAAGCCAATTCGATGGACTTGTTTTCATTTTATGAAAGGTGAGGATTTCAATCAAGAAACCTTGTCTTGTTATTTACGTTCTGACAAAGATAACACCTACACCAATCAAAAGGGCATGCAATATTCTGCGCGTTAATTGAGGCAAGGGATGGGGCCGCGCTTCAAAACAATCGCTTATCGCCTCGCTGGTTTCTTGGGCACGCCTTGCGTGATGGTTCTGCCAAAAAACATTTCAAACCAAAGATTCTAGATCCTTCAGAAACTGGCGTTGGCTTCTACCGTCATGAGCCAGCTTACATTCGTCCAGATCTTATCAGAAACCTGCCTCTCCAATGCAATCATGAAGTCTTTTACAGACAATTCCCAAACACGTACAGAACCGTTTATAGTCTGTCGGTAGATGGAGACCGAGCGCTGGCTCCCAAGCCACTCATCTGCAAGGCATGACATTCGATGTGTCTCTAAGCCATGATAGGTTCTGGTAACACGTCCTGGTGTATTGTCTGTGATCGCTTACTGCTCCATTGGACTTTATTTATCCCTTACAGCTCTTCTTTGCCAATCACAAAATTAAAGTAGGATGGTTGGAAAATATGGGTACGCGCTTCGGTGAAATATCAATTAAATTGACGTTTTCTATTTGTTGCCTTTGTGAAGCATGGTTTAGTGCTGGAAGGTAGGATGAGTAAGATGGGTTTATCGAGAGGCGAGCTGTAGTGTTCTGTTAAGAAACACAGGATCGTGCATCAGGCTGATACAATGAGCCTGATTTTCATGGAAACGCATTCATGAACGAGGGACCATTTTGAGATGTCATCATTATTGAATTTAGGACTAAATGAAAATAGATTAATATTTCGAAGGAAGACTGTTTTTAAATACGTACTTACCATGAAGGAGAATTTGTTTGTAATAATAGTAGCAATGCACTTTAATATGATTATATTTGTGTGAACGATGTCTTTTTCTTAACACATCAATAAGACTCTGCACACACATTTAAGTAGGGTTACATGTCTACGGGCGGGGTTATGTCCCAACACTTTGGCTGGATCTACTATTTGTGGATCGATTACAATGCTAGCTCTCGTCATGATCATTTTCTGAATAGATGGACTGCTTACTCCGTTGATAGGGATCTTGAGTATTTGCAGGGGGTCCATCAGAGGGCTGTATTTTCTCGCTTTTACTTCCTTGTTGATTTTTGATTGATCTATAACACATCACTAAGAAATATTCCAGCTAGAGTGTAGGGGTCTGAAAATAACCGAGTCTGGACCAAACAATCCAGTGAACAACAGGATGAGCATCGATCTGCGTAGTAAGGATATGGTGACATGTGTCAGCCAGATCAACGAGCCTGACTACCCTATCCTCTTAGTCGCCTCTAACGACAAGCATCATTCCCCATTAAGCTATCCACCACGATATAATAAAAATATGTTCCAAGCGTTAAACCAACCTAACTCGCTCACATATCAATATGTCGCTAATGAGAACCGTTCTTGATGAACTTAAATCAAGGGATAAAATCGAAAGTTAATCATTCGCAAACGAGAAACGGGGAACTTGTTTATTTCAGACCCAAAGTTAACGCATTTAGCAGGAAGTCGTAAAAGCAGGTCTTTAAAAATATTTGAATCATCCTTTTAATTTAGCGTTAGCGTCACCTGCTAATGAAAAGATTTCATGCTTTGAGAAACCAAGTCAAGTATAACGTTTTCAAAAATCATATATCGATAACGTAACTATTCGTTATCTCAAACCAGAGTCATAGCGAAGGAAGCGTATCAACCTTTGTTTTTCCAATAATTACCTTGAATTACCAGGAAACCGTTGAACACTACATACGGAAACAACGTCAGTGATCAAAGGAACATGTCGGTGTATTTAAGCTGTAGAATGAGTAAATAAAGCGTTAACTCTGTGAAATGATTACGCTTGAACTGTTACTTAGTGCCACGTATCGGCAGTAATCAGTTCATGGTGGAGAAACCGTTTTCACGATTTGAATAAGATGACTGCAGGCAATTTCGAGCAATTTTCTTCATTGGTCTGATTAATTCTATAACAGCATGAGTAATCAACAAAAATGAATATTCGATGTCGATGAAAACTGTGTAAAATGAATCTTTGGTAACAAGTTGTTTTCGGGAGAATATGAATGACTAAATTTGATTATCGATGCATTATAGATGTACCTCACAGTAGAAATATCAGTGGGTTAATATCTTTAATGAATTCCAATGATCATAAATTCATGTTACCAAAATTTCTTTATAATAAATTAATGTTGTTCGTATCTGTGGAGAACTCCTTTGATACGCATGTGGATGTACATTTACTGTAGTGTATTATGGGTCAGTTGGCCTTCAAACAATAAATAACTGGATTGAATTATCGGTGCTGAATGATCTCCGAGTTTCCAGCCGCGAGGATGTTAAATTGATGGATACAATTGCTGCCGGAAAATGGAAAGGTAAAGACAGCTAGCCACTGAAGGAAATGTAACCTAATTTTGATGAAGGGACTTGAGCAACGCGTGTGATGGAAAATACATTTGCAGGCGTTGTATTCATGAAATTTTAATCCTGGAATATAATTACTTTTGTTTTTTAATGTTTAACAAAATATGACTAATACTGAACACATGCTATTAAATCAATATGGACGAGATAGCGCCACTTTGAAACGCATTGTGTGTGAAACATTTGACCTCAGAGCAAAGTCATTGTCATAAATTTGCATCGTTATAAGAACCATATTTGGAGGGGGGGGACAAGCGAGAGAAAGCGAGAGCGGGAGAGACAGAGGGGAGAGAAAACAAGAAAGCAAGAGAGAAGAGAGAGAATGAGAGAAAAAGCTAGAGGGGAGAATGACAAGAGAGCGAGGGACAGAGAAAGCGAAAGCGAGAGAAAGATGATAGAGCGAGAGAGGAGAAAGTGGAGAGCGGGAGAAAGGAGAGCGAGAACGAGCGACCGACAGAACGAGCAACGAGTGAGTGAGAGAGAGAAAGCAAGGGCGAGAGACAGAAAGAGGAGAGAAGAGAGAGAGAGAGAGAGAGAGAGAGAGAGAGAGTTGTCTCCACCCAGACAATCCGGCAATCCAGTGATTGACATTGCGAGCAATGACCCACGCCCACGCCCACGCCCACGCCCACGCCCACGCCCACGCCCACGCCCACGCCCACGCCCACGTCTGGTCGCCTCTAAAGACGGCCTAGATTTCTGATTACCGTATGTCACAGCAAGGTTCGCCACCTGCTAATTACCGAGTGCTATATACTGCTATATCAACAATGGCCGTCTGTTGTTTTGACATAAGCAATATCTTTAAGAACGACAATATCCTCTATTAAACTTATTCGATTCGAACACTTGAAATATTGTCGAACAATAAAGGATGTACCCACCATGCCCTTTGTAAGGTGATGTGAGGCCTTCTTTTTCATTTTTCTACCGGTATACAGGCATCAGTGAGTGTGCTTCAGTAGGCGGGACTAACGCCGGTTTCATTTAACTGACATTTCAAGTATCAGTTTAAATGAGACGGATTCCCAGACTTTTGACTCTTACTGCTTAACGCAAGCTTTGCAAAAAGAGTCATCTTCTACTATTTTGGTTCCGACACCGACGGGGATCGAACCGTTATCTTACGGCTCATCGGGGAAACACCCTATCCACAGAGCCACGTAGTCGGTCGTCCTTGTTTAAACTAACGTTAAAGGTGCGTCAAAAATGCTTGTAACGGTACACGTGGATTGTATCAACACAATGACACACAATCTCTGGCCTAAGGAACTTGTGTCGCTTACGTTGATATTGACGCTTTATTAGCGTTCTCTGGGTTCCGATGAATACGTCTTTAGCACTGAGGTTTAATATTGCAGGTGAAAAAAAACCAATAATCATACTTGACCAATAAATTCACTTCATTAATTGGCTAATAACTTCAACGTTGATTACTGGGGAGGCGTTTTATTACACAACCTTTCATACGGAATTCTATTTTGGATAGAAGGCGTATTTGCATATGCCTTCCACTCACAATAAAATTGGGAAATGCAATTTAGATCGACTTTATAAAGCTGTAAATTCGAAGTACTATCCTTTTACTACTCAAAAAACGTAAATGGTAGGGAAGGCATTCCTGAGCACTCAACAGTCTCCTAAAATACAAGATCTCGCAAAAAACACACACACAAAAATGCAAAACAGTTTGGAATGTGCCCAATTTCTGATAAGAAACTAGTTGCAGAAGGACTCTATTGCTTCACTATTTTCTTTCTGCCAATCGCAGGAAATTGCGCATTTTCGCCCTATAAAAAGATCGTGCTATCTGTGCTCGGCTGTTGGATAGAGCCACCAAGCTGGTTTGTCGATATGAAGAGCCTCCGTCCGTTCCCACAATGGCCAGTTCATAAAATCAATGCAAGAAATCTGCAAAACTTGAACCAGAGCATATGGCATTTTGTTTTTGGCGTAAAACTGTGTGCTAATCTACATTTACGATCCAAATGGAAAAGAAATGTTAGTTTTAGGTCTAAAAACTGTATCTTAAGGTCTCGGGAAGTGATTGACAGGGCAGCCGTTCAAGTATCTTTCAGAGTAGATAGTCAGACGAAGTCAATATGCAATGCACTTTCATATAGATATAAGTATATTGAGTCTGACCTATCAGCGTGGATGCCGCGGAGAGTGAGTGATTTGTGATTTAACAAAGTGTATAAGGTTATGTCGATCAGATACCCTTTTAATTTGGATTCCCAAAGTTATCGAAACCTGTACGGGACATTCTCTCATTCTTGACATTTAACTTGAATTATCTCTGCATTATTCTAAGAGTGCAAAATGACGCAAGTGAAGGGTGATTGGAAACCAGTTTGAACGCCCGGGATAAGGATGTTCATCGCGGGATAAGGATGTTCATCGCGGGATAAGGATGTTCTCATCGCGGGATAAGGATGTTCATCGCGGGCTAAGGATGTTCATCGGAGGAAACCTGGAGCACGAAACTGCTAGGAATGTAGTCAGTCTACAGTTACCATTCTGATACTGCCATTATTCTACTGCTACTGAGGCGTTGGGATGGCCTAGTGGTAAAAGCGTCCGCCCGCCCCGGTAAAGATCCAGGTTCTATTCCCAGCATGAGTACAATGGTGTTCCCCTCTGTGATATTTCTGGAATATTTTTAACTGTTAAAATCACTACTCATTCACACTGCTGCAACTATTACCGCCACTACTACTGCTGTTTCTGCTACTCCAATTATTGTTGCGACTACTACAACAAATGTGTCTGTTGTTATTGCAACTCACTTTACTACTTATACTAATTCCGTTACTAATACTGGTCCTAATACCAGTGCTGGTGATATTCTATATTGCTGCATGGTACTACTGTTTAGTATCATATCTGCCAATACCGCTGCTACCACAACAAGTACTGCTGCTTCCGCTAATGTTACTACTATTGCTGCTGCTACTACTGTTTCTTTCACTAATACTTCTAATTCTAGCACCACCACTACATCACTACTACTACGAATACCATCTTCTTCTTCTTGTACTACTACTACTACTACCACTACTACTGCTGCTGCTGCTACTGCTACTATTACTACTGCTACTGCTACTACTACTGCTGCTACTGCTACTGCTACTGCTACTGCTGCTACTACTACTGCTGCTGCTGCTACTACTACTACTACTGCTACTACTACTATTGCTGCTGCTACTGCTACTACTACTACTGCTACTACTATTACTACTACTACCTCACCTTTCACTAATTTCACATCTACTTTTACTTCCACTACTACAACGTCTACGACTACTACTCCTATCACTACCATTGCTTATAGTACTATCATTACTACTACCACTTCCGCTACTATTGCTGGCACCAGTATCACCTACTACTACTACTGCTACTACTACTACTACTACTACTACTACTACAACTACTACTACTACTACCTCTCCTCTTACTAATTTCACATCCAGCCCCACTAAATCACTTAATACTGCTGCTACTACAACAATCTCCTCACCAAATTGACCAATACATCAGAACTGTCATGCGGACGAGTATTCACGGTACAGTGTGTTTTTCAGCAGATAAAGACTCAATTTTCCAATAACTGAAATTACGCTACATTAACGCAAACGACGTGTCACATTAATTCTTCTTTGGCATACTCGCCAGAGATGTGTTGCTCGTGTATTAATGATATCATACAAGAATATGTCAAGGAAGCGTCTGACCGCTGGATGGAACCCTAGCTAGCCTGTTTGCCGACATTCCATCGTTCAAACTGAAATTTTCTGTTGATCCTCATAATCATTCATTTCCCCTTCACTTCCTCTTCGTTGTCTTCAGCCTCACGTGACGTAAGGTCGAGTTCGATGTTTTACGTTGCCGATAGCTCGCTAGCTGTCACAAAGACACGACAGAAACAGTTTTTTATCAGAGTTAAATGTTTTCTATTGTATGTTTCATCTTTTAGTTGTATTTGTCGTAATAGCTAATGTCGTAATAGCTAATGTCATAATGACTTCTGTTATAGTGAGTGCTTGAATTTATGACGGTTATCCGGAGGTGCTGATTTATGTCTGGGTTTTTCAGCGCCATAACCGTTTTTATATAAGCATTGTTTCTGGCAAAGAGGCCAAAGGCATAAAGAACAATACAGTTGGAAAAAACACAAGCATATGTTTTAGCGTCATATAAACGTTGTCCCCAAAGTTGAATGGATATGAATAGTGATATATATATGTTGCATTATGACGTATATGTGCATTGCATAATAACAACTATAACTCTATATACTGATACAGGTACCTATGGTATGCACCATGAAGTGTAAAAGCATGGTATATATTCAAGGTATAAGGTTGCTGATTGATAATTTACGTTCATTAAGTTCGTGAGATATTCCTGTGATGGATTTATCGTATACATGTATTACATAGATAAGGAAATACTGTACATACCAAAAAAGTCAAATGAATTAATTTTTCATTATAATCTAATCCATACTTACCAATAGGGTTTCCCAAAGTAGTAAGCAACTTTGGAGCTGCATTACTTCGGGATTTCCTCCCCATTCAAGCTGCAATGACATAACTGGAACACTGTTGGAGACAAAATCACTCACTCACTCACTGCACATTAATTGTTTCATCAATATTGTTGAATTTACCATTGGAAATAACCACGATCGGTTTATTTTTTCTTTACAACTTAAAGTCAGAACTGATGTTCGCTGTCCATTTGTTCTCTCTAAAACAGCAGCATATATGTCTTTGTTCCATAAGTGATCCATTTTTAGGTGCTTGCAGTGAGAAACTTTAATCTAAGTTTGCTAACTTATGAATCAGATGTGATAAATGAACTCAACCTCGATAGTCCAGACAGTACCGCTCGTATTCAAAAGGTCCGTTGTAATGAGGTTTCGGATTAACGACACATTGTTATTGAATCGTGCACTTATAAAACATATCCTAGACGTTTATTACACCCATCGTCGGAGAAAAACTATCTGCGTGACGACAATGGAGTCTTGCTGGACAAATATATTTCTTGAACTACATGACTTATACCAGTACATGGTGAATAGGTCAACGCACACAATTTGGTTAGTGTCAAACTGAGCTGGTCGGTCGTTCTGTTTTGCAGCCGGCGAGGTTACAATTGAATCAGCTGAGACATTTATTTGTCTTTAACTTCTCCCGTCTCGGCATCCCACTGGCAAGACTGACACTGAGCGTACGGCTGAACACGTTCACGCTATAAATCACAAGTCCCAAACAACGACCTTGATGTACACCACGTGTGGTTTGGGTCTTTCCATGCATATGCTTCTATTTTGTCACAGTATCATAATGGGGAAATATTTTACGCCGCATTTACGATGTGAGAGTATGGATTTACGTCTCTTTAAGCAATATTCCAGCAATGTGTGATGAAGCACCTCCGATACATGACTCGTCACCATATGGTTGTGATATTGCCGATATGACGTTAAATATTAACTCACTCACTCCGATACATGAGGTCTCGCATGAGGCATGTGCCTTCGTTCACCCAGCAGAAAATGGGTACCCGGTGGGATAAGTCATATGACTATAACCTTCTAGCGGTTCTAGCTTCTGTTACCTTTGATAATAATAATCAGATTGTAACGGTGGGTTGTGAGCATGGTTAGCCATGGATATATGCGCGGTACAAACATACAAATTATTAATATCACATCTGGGGACTCCAGAAATGGTTCTCGTATATGGTTCGAAATGGTTCTCGAACCCGGGTCTTCGGCGTGTCGATAAGAAACTACGCTACACCAACGAACCCCTATCTTTACAAATATTCCAGAAATATCATGGTGGTGAAAGCATGCAGTGTCTTTGAATTGAAGCAAGTCAGGAATCGAACTCAGGTCTTTTGCGTGACGAGCGAACACTTCCAATATTGAATTACCTTATCGCTCCCAAGGAAAAATAACATGGGCAATTCATATTTTCACTGACAAACCGTAGTAGGATTTACTGTTAATTCGAATGGATAATCAACGCTACTGGTCATTGTGCCATTATTCTCATGGAATTAATAAATATAGGTCTGCAATGTAATATAGCATGACAACGTCCGAGAATAACATGTTTCCGTTGGAAATAACTTCATTGGGCTTAAATGTCAGAATGGTGTGAATGCATCATTGGAAATCAGTGATGACACCAGGTGTTTGCAGTCGCGTTTTGAAAAACTGCTCATGGTCAAAGATCAGTATGCCCTACATTCTCCCATCAAGAAAATGCATATATATCTGAGACAACTGTATGCTGTATTGAAAACACCTGATGAAATTCCGGTACTTTCCCGTCTGGATTATGGAAACTGTAGACCGCATGTGCATATAAAACGATGAGACCTGCCATACCTTTTCTGAAAAACCTAGATTTGATGCCGTTTCTTAAATCTGTTCATCAAATCTCATCTTACTTTGTCATGTACGTGCTTTTACAGGACCATTGTCATGAACAAACGTTACATTTAGTAACATAAATCCATTTTCTATCTACATCTTTTTCAAAACGACTGACCAGAAGCAGTGGGAATGGGCATGTGTGAGTGTTAGAACCATTGCCAACCCCGGAATCGACACTGGTGCTCTTCCTGAGCTGCGTCTTCAACGTTAAAATTCAGATCAGAATTGGTTTTAAGCAGTCTGCGTCTATTGTGAGAGGCAGCTAACGGTATCGGGTGGTCAGAATCACTCACTTGGTTGACACGTCATCGTATCCACATTGTGTAAATCGACACTCTTGATGTCACTGGATTGATGGTCATCGTATCCACACTGCATTAATCGGTGCTCATGATGTCAATCACTGAATTGATGGTCAAAACCCGATTATTTACAGAATGTCGTCAAAGAGTTAGAACATTGTTGAGTGCGGCGTTAAACAATAAGCAACCATAATATTTTGTGTAGAAAATCTTCAATAAATAGACAGAAACATAAACTTCGTCAAAGGCCTTCCAACACTCATTTTCCCACGATTTCAGAAGAAAAGCATGGAACATTGGAATATTGAAGCAAGTGTAAATAAAGGTTTAAAAGCTGTTGAGCATTACATGTTTTATCACTTCTGACATTCGATTCTACGACCATTTTTATTCCAAGGCGTTCATTCTCTACGCCCATTAATCCCACACAGAATGGCCATAGCGGGCGCGTTGTGATATTTATGATACCTGTCATAATTGGCCGGTGAATGTTATGCTTCCGAGTCGCTGTTTCACTTTCATTATCAAGAGGATCAGCTTGTTGCGTGTGTGCAGAATGTCTTTCTCTCTCGAGAGCAGACTAACGTCTTTTCATTTCCAGCGGGAATATCCTCAGAAGATGTGTTATTTTGCAGCAACAGCTGGGGTTTGGAGAAACGTTGTAGTACGCGTTGGGAGAACACGTGAAACTACCATCGTCTACTTGTATCATTTTGTTGCTGGTCGAATGTCGTGACAATTGGGAGTTCCTGCTATGTTTTCGCCAATAGCTATGTTATTAACCTTCCTTATACATGGTATCAAGTGTACTAACTCTGATAAAGGAATGTTAGGATTTAACGCGTTTCTACATTGGTATCTGCTCTGGCCTCATCCATACAATGCTAAAAATCATTTCAAATTAAGATCATACTGAATACAGAGATCCCAGAACGGTAAGCGGAGAAGATCCCCACGTCCGATAACATGATCCGTCGGTATATTTTTATGCTATTCTTGGAAATATATATTCTTTTACATTGTCTACTGCATTAGAGTCTGGTTGATCGTAAACAAGAGTGCGAAGGCTTGCGAGAAGTGTAAAGCAGTGAAAATGAGAGCACTGAAGTGGGGCAGAATGGAGTGGAGTAGAACAGAGTGGTTCGGAGAAAAGATGATTATGCGAGTATGGTGATATGCCTTTTTTAGCAATGGTCCAGCAATATCACGGCATGGACACCAAAGTTCATACATTGTTCCAATGTGGGAAAAAAAGCACAGCGTTTGGCATGACGAGCGAATGCTTTAATCACATGTCATCGTACCCAATTGCGCAGATCAACGCTCTTGTAGTTGATCATTGGGTTTTCTGCTCCAAGTCATTCGCAGACCTCCTCCGTAAACAACCAACACCCACCAACCCCACAGTAAAGACTGTTCCACAATCATGAGCCATGCAAATACAGTTTCAACCACCATTGCCTGGTCTCGATAGACCTGGTCAGACTGTCGATGTTTTGGAGCTCACACAGCAATGGACTTGTGGACAAGCACCGTACTTGCATCCACCGGAATTTTCACGTTTAAAATACATTCAGTCATTCAAATTCCCCAACTTAGAACGAGGGATCAAATATTCATAGGACACGCTTTGGAGAAGACCGGTAATAAACGAGTGGCTTCAAACGGCTTAGGTTATCAGAGCTGTGGGCTGGTGTCGTCATTACTGGAAAAAAGCTGCTGATGACATTCCAAGGGGATAACTGCATTAGGAGTGATTTCCACATCGGAAACGAACGTCTTTCACGACGTTTGGCTTTGTAATGAAGCATACTATTACAGTTTCCAGCTCATTATAAAGTTCCTAACTAGATCAAAGGATCTTAAGCGAATTCCTTGTACGATGATGTTGATCACAAAGACATGTGGAAACAGTCGTTTAACTGATGTGCTTTTGGAACATTTCAGAGCGTTTGGAGTTGTTCAGATGGTTTCTTTAATCATCGATTCGACTTGAAGATGATGTTGTTTTTTTCTGAGATATGTTACTTAATTACAATCGGAACTATGGCAAATAAAGCATACAACCCTGTTTGATGGTTGCAAACACGAAACAAACATGAATGGTTATTCCATGGCAATGTGTTTGATTGTGACAAACACGAAACAAACAAGTATGGTTATTCGATGGCAATGTGTTTGATTGTGACAAACATGAAACAAACAAGAATGATTATTCGATGGCAATGTGTTTGATGAGATGTCCTGGTTGTAGTAAAGACGTTACATTTGATGTTTGAGGGACATTTAGACGTTGATACGTAACATAACAATGTGTGGTATGGATTTACAATTTCTTTAATATTTACAACACGACATTTTCACGACACTACCCCGTACTCCTTCATCCGCATGGAGTGGATTTTCACCTTCTTTGATATTTACAACACGAAGCCTCTGGGCTGTTCCTTGTCCCTTCATTCACCCGATGAAGGAGCAGCCTAGGGACGTCGTGGTGTAAACATTAAGATTGTAAATCCATACCATACGTTGTTACGGACGCTACATTTACTGTGGTAAAACAAATGAGCAAGCATATAGGTTTCCATATCTGTTTGATATAATGTCACAAAGTTGTCTGTACAAGAAGGGATATTTTGATTAGCACTATATAACGTGTCCACTGAAGGTTTGGTGAGTGAGTGAACTGGGTATTACGCCGCTTTTAGCAATTTTCTAACAATAAAACGGCGTGGGACACCGGAAATGGGTTTCATACATTGTATCCATCTGGGGAATCGAACCCGGGGCTTCGGTGTGACGAGCGGACGCTTTAACAAGCAGGCTGCCCTACCGCACCATTTGGTGAGTACATTGGAGTAGAAGCTTTTCAGTAACATCAGTGCACGTATTTCACCCTTCGGTGTTTTAGGGAATCCTCTCAGTTAACTAAACTTTCTTCCTAAAGACTCGTAAACCTGAACTCTTAAAGAGTCGTTTATTATTAAATTCTGTATAACAGCTCATGATTGTTCTGCCTGAAAGACTTAACTCAAATGAATCAGAAATTAATCCACACGATTTCTTTAAACAGATGATACCTACTCGGCGGTGTCTACCTACAAAATAATTCAATATCCGTGAAACCTTTAATGTTTATTTACTAGAGGAAAAAATGCAAATTTAATCAAAGTCAAATCATCCGAAAGCCCGGGAGAGTTGTCTTGGAAGACCAACCCATACTTTAACCACATCTTCCTGTCTGTGCTAATCCGCGTACCATTCCTTTCACCTAACTCAGTGGCTGTGAATGTGGCCCTTTATTGCAGTACGTAAGATGTTCCTTCACGTCTATCTTCTAACCACTGCTGCACCTCACTAGGAACGATCTCATGTACGCCAGCTTGAGGTTTTTAAGGTGCTTTGCCAGCCTTAACAACCCCTTACGGAGTCCGAGGCAGAGCTTGAAATTGACCCAGACAGTATTTAAGGGGAAGGTTTGGTAGTTTACACCAATTATTTTGATTTGTTGCACGCCAAAAAGTTGGATGAGGCAAGAGGACATCTTAATTAACCTGAGTCGGACTGTTGGGTCGGTAATAAACTAGCGTATTAAAGAGGATTGAGATTAGGGCATTGTAGGATGGCAAAATTGCCCCAACTTCGCGGATTTGCATGATTGCCTTTGACTACAGGTTGGAAGTCTGGGTCGACTGATGAAGTAGGAAACACATACACTGTTTGCACTTTGAAGAAAAAAGTGATCGTAATTCTTCTTTAAGAAATAATTATGAACTCTAATTTCGATTTGGGATTCCTTTGATCCATTATTTTTACAACATGTTCGTGAGTGTGGTAAAGCAGATACATCGTCATATATTCTGTTATTTTCTTTTTGATGTGACAGCGAGCAAGACAAGATCTTAGAGGTTAGGGGTACCATATTACAAGTACACTTTATTATTACAAACCACTATATAAGCTCATATATTGAATGTGTATCCTTCACTGTTCTCCATAGTCAGTGATAAATTAATTAATCGCTGACACCAAAGCACTAATTACCGAATCAGGTGTAAATAATGTATAGAGTGCCTTGACTATATTTGGTATGTGATCTTTGAACGCTAGGCTCACAGGTCAGGCAAGGTAATTAAGCCTTCACTCCTAAACAGGTTCTGGAATTAATTTCCAGTATGGCCGATCGAATCATCTTCACGTTGTCCTGAATGTGCGAAGAAAACTCGATTTCTGTGACTGCTTTGCTTGCTTGCTGTGGTAAAACAATTAAGTAACATGCTCTACAAGACGTATGGTGTCCCTAAATAGCAAGGTGCCAACTGGAGTATGTTTCAAATATCAATATTTCTTTCAATTCGCGATTCTTCATGCCATGTTGTGAAGGAAGATGACATGCGAAAGCGTAACTTATAACTTGCAAAATCAAAGTGTAGTCGAAAGGTAAGAATTCATGACACTGGCATAACCAACGTCAATAAATTACACCCCTTGTAAACAGACCTGCCAGAAGGAATTAGCCCGAGTTGTGTGTACAGATACTATATGGCCTACGGGTCAACCATGGCTCAGATATCAGCCAAGTCTGGCGAAATATACATTTTTAAAAGAAGAGGTATGCACTAAGCCTGAGTCAAATCAATAACTTTCTGTTTCGCTCTGAAAAGTTTGCATTTCATTATTTGGTTTGCAAATGGAAGATGCTAGAGAAAGTGTTAAAATGAGATCAACGTGCGATGGAGGTCGTTGGTAAGACTGAGAAACTAAAGAAGGTTTACTTAACATGTTGCATATATACACATGGAATAAAGTTTCGCAACGCCTAATATTTTTGTTACAAATAGCCATAACAGAAGAGCCTATCCAAACTTCAGTTCGACGTATCTGGAAAACTGACCATCAAGGAATAACTGAATGGCAAATCTTCATGCAAAATAAAAGAACTTGGACAAAGAGAAGCAAACATTGCTGAAAACTTGCGCCATTTTGTAATGTGATAACTGTGGTCGTACAACACGTGAGGTTATCGTCAAGATTCTGGGACACAACCCACAGTAACTGTTCAATATCTGCTTGACGGCTTGTTTTGGAAAAGAAAAACCCCCAAAACACCCCCCCAAAAAAACCAAACCAAAACAAAACAAAAACAATGTCCCAAAGATGCTGCTTCGGACTAGCGACCTGAGGTAGAGCTGCTGGTGCCGCCTCTTGTAAGAAATCACCAACAACCACGATATGACCAAGCATTGTCTGCCATGAATACTACCCATTGTGTTTAGAGGATGGTCACCGAAATATGGCACAAAAACACTGTCCATAATGTCTGCAATGCACCTTTGTCCACATCAGTACAGTTTACAGTCATGTGCGAAGCACCTCTAAAACACCAATAAACCCTCACCAACCGGTACTTGCTTCTAGATCTTCTGTTGTGCATACGCACTAGAAAAAATCATCAACAAAGGGAATAGACTCTAACCAGTGGACCTTTCCCCGTTTCCTTAAATTCCAGTGATGACGTCACTGCTACGTTTTGCTCTGGTTATAACAACAGACCTGTGATAGGTTGTCTGGCTATACATCCGGCCGATATTATATCGTTGACAAACAACGATGTGGAAACCTCTCTATTTGATAACCAACGATGAAATTGACTGATTTTCCAAGTTGTAAGAACAGTTGATATTTGCCAAATGCCTAATGACAGATGGTACACATACTGTTTGTGATGCTTGACTTTGATCGTAGCATCTGCTTATCTGAAACCAATATCAAATCAAAATAATCATACAAACAAACATAATAACGATTTGAATACGAAATATGTGCGTCGCGATACTCTTATTCATGTGTATGTATTGCAAGCTTAGCCTACTCTTTGTATAAGTAGGAGAATGACTGGTCTTGTTCAATTTCAAACTTACGTTTGGATTTAGAAGGCACATCTCTTTTTCGCTATTTACGTTCAATAGTATGTTAATTTCAGTTGATATTCGAGAAAGGTGTATTAACACTTCTAGGAACAAGTTGTAGAACACTCGAGGCTGAATTCATTATCGTAAATATGCAATATTTTGACTAGCAGATGAAACACACACTCGTCTCTGCACTCCTGGTTATATCTGCTCATTGTTTCAAGACACGGTTTGAGCCTAAACTGTTAAACATGTATTTGTGTTAACTGAATAGGATGCTTATAAACTGACGTAAGTAAACTCGAGCGGACGAAATCTGAGCAATGTGCATAACTTAAATGCTTCAAACTGGTCGTGTATGAGAACACTTCAAAAATAAATATTTACTACAGTGTTTTTTTATGTATCGATATTGATTTTGTCACCAGGCGGCGATGCATGTGTCAGGAATCAGATTATGAATCTGTCAATCGGAAATTATTTGTATCGGTAGCACAGTCATGCACAGAGTGTGGTTGTGTAGATGACTTCTATCTATTGCCTCGCTGTTTTCCCACAAATAGTTGTGTGATTTGGATCCTGTTCCGTTAAAAATCCATAGGTTTTGTGGTTTGTTTAAACTGCAGATTTGGTATTGCCTGTCAGCAACGCCATACTTGTCATTTGCGACACTCTGCACAACTGTCTCCATCAACATGAAACGCCATGTAACAGGAAGTCTATACAAAGACGAAAGACGAATTCGTCATCTAACTCAACTTATCACAGACGGCAATATCTCTGATGTTCTCTTTTATCTAACTGAGGCAAAAAATGTAGAGACGTCCTGTTTAACATCCTTTGAATGGTGGTCGAATGATCCTATACAAAGGACTGATATGAAAGGGCTCTTTGACCGTGATCATCCGCAAGTGTATTTACATTTGGTGTGAGAAACTGACACCGCAACACCTTGTAACATATCAGGTCTGATAATGAAGTAACTGTCACTGCCTTTCAGCCCAGTTAATTAATATAAGTATGAATGAATTGTGAGCTCTCATCGACATTTCCGCACGACATATACTGATTGGAAATCACCTTTCACGAACCCAGTGTCTGAGTGCTGTGAGATGTGGTCCAATTAATACTGAGAGCGAATCGGCACAAACTAACCTGCCTTTTAATTAGAACATAAACGCATCCTGGATTTATGACTTGCCATAGGCGGTACGTTATCATGTAAATACCACAAACAATAAACAAAGTACCTTGTAAACTTCGTCCCATCAACATCCTTCACTGTGATGGGAAGACAATGCGTGTTATTATGTCTGTTAAATTATACGTAAAAGACGGCGTTCGTGATGTGAAAGATTGTTTGGCAACTGCATTAGCATTTTGAGGTAGGTTTGCTATTAGTTCCGAAAGACGATTATCTCTACGCCTTTAAAATATGACAGTTTCTCGGTAATGGTGCAAGTTTATGAAAGCAGTGGAAGCAAAGGTTGAATACTTCTATGTTGATTTAATGTTGTTTGATTCAGAAGGACTGCACACAGTCATAAATTTCTTCATTTAGATTGAAAATTGTCACAATCGCCATCTTGTCCAATATATCTCGTCCATGAAAGTACATCTGGAGGTTATTAATGAAACGATGTCCATTTCGGAACCTATAACAACACAATCAGATTTAAGTAGCAATCGGATGGACATTCTTGACCTTAATCTTTACTTGGCTCAATAGTCCAACAGGTTTCAAGATGGCATTGGATGGGTTCATTGTCATTTTACCAAAACAGTTTATGCACGAACATATTCCGAATCTCCCGAGTGAAATCAATAAATATATTCTGGCACCGTTCGAGATCGCATTTCATCTGGATATACTGAATTTGGTATCACTCATTCTGACAGCTACCATTCTATGTTTTCCACGAAAAAGTTAAATGTCTTGGCTTCAGCGTAAACGTGATCTTCTTTCGAGCGAGATGGACCTATATACTGTACTATTGCCCTTCCAATCGAAGGGATCACGGATTTTTTTGCTTGAAGCCATCTTGTGAGAGCTCCACCATCAATCGTCCACTAATTCCAATAACAGTCCAACCTGTGATTAATTCAAAAATTATTTGCACTACACTTGGTGTGAATTTAAGTGCAAATTCGTCTAGCTTTAAGGTTTCTGAACCTCTCGAATGAAATTGAATTGTGTTTTTGTCGACTTCGGAACTTGACTGTCTGGTCGTCTGTTCTGGGGGAATAATTGCAGCCTTGTCTGCGGCTTCACCTTAAGAAGCATCACATCAACAGTAATCCTTTACTGTCTCTCAATAGAAAAAAACCCGTAGATTCTTATTTCAGTAAGAATATTAATGTATAACCCGTGTGACAAGATCAGAATTTATATTTGCGCAGACACAGTTTACTGGGAAATGCTACAATGATCAGGAAAATATTCCCAAAGACACTGAAGACGTCAACAGCTGTTTTTATGAGATGAAAAATTTGTGAATATTTTATGAGCAAAAATGAAATATTGACAACGTGATTTGAATAACATTATTTTTTACTTTTTAATTTTTTTTAAAAAAATGATATCAATGGCGCGAGTCGTTTCAAATGCATTCTGGTACTATTCTAAAAACATTAAAACATTTGTAATCAGAGATGCTGAGATTATTTGGCTTTTGGCTGCATATATTTGTAGAGCTCCTTCTTGAAACACACCCGTCTTTAGGGGTTTCTTCTTTGGGGTTACAAACATCACAAGGGAGAACATCGCAAGTGTAGCAGACTTGATCAGGGTCTCATAATCACGATTCATTTATTTGTAATTGGCATTCGTTGCATGCAGCCAATCGATCGCAATGGCTTATCACTGTGACTTTAGTGGCCAAATAGGATTAGAAACAGATTTGGTGTTTGCAGGGTAATTTGGGAGCGCTATGCAATCGAAATAAGAAGAGATTTGATATGCCGTTAGCAGATATTTTGATTTATCATTTATAGTAACCTTTAGGGTATTTTCAAGAAAGGAGGTTTTGGACCAAATCACACACATTCATAAAGCTGAACCGCCATATATTCATACAATCTGCACATTTGTGCGAAAGACAAAGGGTTTTGGTGCTGCAATCTTTTCTAAATGTCTTTGATGCTTATTAACACATTTGCATGATTGTGTTATCAAAGTGTTTGTACTTTTTACCAGTTTTTTCACATATTTTTTATTGCAATGGACGTTTCGATTTATTATGATCCTGAGAAGTATTATTTCCATGCTGCTAGGCATTCCTATCAATAGCAGTGTGGCTTGCAATGTGTGTAACTTTTAGAAGAATGTTACCCAAAGTAATCCACGGCAAATTCTTTAAAATGTCTATTTGTATGAACGCAAAGACTAGTGATCCAACCTAGAAAGTTTCAACTACTAACGATGACGTTGTTAATGGATATTTGTCTGATGGCCTTACCACGAGCCAGCTATTTTTAGCGAGGTCTGGGCGACCTGTAAATAATCGAGTCTTTACCAAACCTGCCATTGTTTGGCAGTCTACGCATTCAGGGTAATGTGTCTCCGAGCTGATGATCTGGTTCAACCGTTTAACCCATTTCAACAAGTGAGTTTAGATTAGATTTGACATTTAGATATTCCACCAATATCACGCGGGGACACCAGAAATGGATCTACACACTGTACACGTGTCGGGAATCGAACCTCGTCTACGGTGTGACGAGCGAACGCTTTAGCCACCGCCCCCATTTCAAAGGGTATAGTCGTGGTGAATGGTACTGGGTGTGGAAAAGCATTGTTTGAGAGGGTGAGTCAGCGGGATGATGGACGAGTGAGTGAGTTAGTCTGGCTTAACGCCGAACGGAAAAATATTCCAGATACATAGCCACATGTCAGTGTAATGTGGGAAAAAGTCCTGAAGCAATGTAGGTCTCAGACGTATACCATTTTGGTGAAACCCGCAAGCCCGGATATGGTTCTGACAAACCTATAAAATGAGGCCGAAATTCGAACCGTATGGAACTGGAATGTCGTAAGACGACACACGCCCCACCGCTTAGTTCTGAGGCGTACATGTTTGTGAACATGCTTTGTGTGTTGTTTCTTGTTTAACACTACATTCAGTAATATGACAGCTATGCGGCGGTTGTCTGTAAATAATCAAGTCTGGACCTGATTGTCCAATGATCAACAGCATGAGCAACTGGACTACGATCAGCCAGGTCGGACCTCCCGATCTCGTTAGTCGGCTTTTGCCTTTATTTTTGGAGATCAGTTCTTATCTCAAGTTT
Source organism: Haliotis asinina (assembly GCF_037392515.1). Classification (NCBI taxonomy): domain Eukaryota; kingdom Metazoa; phylum Mollusca; class Gastropoda; order Lepetellida; family Haliotidae; genus Haliotis; species Haliotis asinina. The sequence continues at coordinate 50,370,776 of NC_090281.1, forward strand.
GGTGTAAATGAATCAGCACAGAACTGATAATTCATGGAAGTCATACACCACCATGTCAAATAAATCGTGGCGTGTCAAACATTTTGTTTTTACGTCAAAGAATCTATGCTTCCAAGCAGATAGCGGCAACATAAAAAATAACTACTTTACAACTTTATTATATTTCAACCTCAGTGATAAAATACACAGACTTGCCACATTGCATTTTGGGTAACATTTTATGATGCCTGATGGTACAAAATTGCTATTGTGAAGCTTTGTCCCCGTGCGAGTGATTCTGCAGCACAAATGCAACAAGAAATGTGCTCAACCTGTCATGGTTCTATAACCATACGCTCATATTATCGTCAAAGATAACGTCACATTCGTTTTCGGTACTCGTAACATTATGCATTATTGCATTATTCAAAAACTACTGCAGGGAAATGCTGCCATAAAACCATATCTAAATTAAAGGGGTAGCACGTCTACGTTGACCTTGACCTTGACCTTGATCTAAATGACAGACATAACTGAACAAGGAATAATGTAGGGGTTTTCAGAGTATTTGAATCGTTGACGCTGAATAAGATAATAACATCAGATATAAATGTTGTTTCAGAATATAAAGGTGTCATGTGGTGGTTTGTCTGCAATTTACAAGTACAAGGAGAAATAATGCCATTGTGATGGTGCCATGTTACAAAGTTAGTTATCTTTAACTGCAGGGGGAATCGGGTTCTAGGGTTTTACTCCGCACTTAATGTTTCAACCATATCATGGCTACTCCAATGAGGGCGCCTAGTGGTTGCAGCGTTCGTTCGTCACGCCGAAGACCCGGGTTTGATTCCCCCCATGAGTACAATGTGCGAAGCCCATTTTTGCGTTCCCAGCCGTGATATTACTGGAATTTGCTAAAAGCGGCGAAAAAATCAAACTCACTCACTGTTGAAATGAAATTACACAGGCTGCCATGCTCAGCATTTTCTATATGTATATAATGTGAAATATTTGGGGATAACTTTCGTCTTTCCAATATAATTGACATTGCTGAACATTATATTTGCATCTAATATTAAATCCGTTACATTTCGCCCAAAATTAAAAAAGAAATTTCAAATTCATGAGTTTCAAACCCTCCTTCTAATTTGTAGGCATGTTTCCATTCGTTCATCTTTCGCTCACGGGTCAGTGCGAAGAACATCCTTGCCCCACCTACACATTACATACATTTGATAAAAAATGCTGTAACATTTTCTCCTAAACTGGCATTTATTCATGATATTCTATTGCGATTCCTTATTTATATGATCTTTTTCGACTATATGCATTTATCATCATTCTGACAACAAAACGACACATGCAGGGAAATCTTTATCTGGCATCAATCATATCCTGTCTACTCCGTTTTTGAGAAGAACCTGCGACTTCTTTCATCATGCATTTACAAAGGAATAATCCCTCGAAGTAATGTCCCACACGGAATTGAATATGTTGGATTTAACACTGCAATTGAGAGAACCAGAAATATCGTACTGCTTTCCATCTATCCTTTCCATGAGGGAAATATGTACATGTAGAATTTATTCCCTAGTTACAGGATGAATAAATCAGAAGTGTTGCTACGTCTTCCCTTCCTGTGCTTTGTAGTGAGTGAGAGTGAGCGTTACGTTAGGCCCTTTGAGAGGTGATATCGATTAAACAACTATACGTTGCATTGTTCTTATCAGGCAGCTTGACAGTGGGGAATGGGGGAACGCGGTTATCAGATATATAAACAAGACTCGTTATACACGAAACGTCTTTTAGGTACTGATTTTGGTTTACTGATTTAATGAGTCTCTCTCCCTCCCTCTCTCTCATGCACACACACCAGCGTTCACGCACACAGACAGGGCACATAATTTACATGTGGTTGCGGAAGCTTGCAGTCACGTTGCAACAAATTTTGAACGCCACTGGAAATATCAAGGCATCTGTCTTTATTTGCCCTGAATTTGAACCTTACCCTGTTAACACCACGATTGTCAGCTCCGTAATCACGTCAAAACTGACACGGAGTGATAATCATAAACCCAGTGTAAGGCACCCAGTTCCCGCCAGTGCAAAGGAAAAGTGACGACATTAAGTGTTGGTGACGTGGTTGTTGACCCCCTCACCGTTGAAGAAAGGGAATACGGTCGAGGTCAAGGTCAAGGTCATTTCGCACCGGACCGTCTGCAAGATATTTCTCCCCCAAGTGCTGGAAATTAATTATGGGGTCATAAATACTGCCTATTACATATATGTCCGGCGTATTACCGGTCCCAGTGGGGAGAATTCGAAAGTACGTAAGTGTCTGTGTGGTCAGGGCGTAGACAGAAATTCATGTAAGGTATATAACCAAGACTCAGTCATAAAGTGACAGGACACTGCCAGTGTGGTCCAGTGAAACGTAACCATTGTGCAAAACAGGTACAACTTCACTAATTATGATTAGGGACTGATTATATTCAAGCGTCGGTGTGTTTAGGCCCGATCTTATGCGTGAGTTCTCATGTATCACTTGCTTGACACCCTTTTCAGAATAAAGAATTGTTTATTCATAAAGATAGCATCATTCTTCAGGAAGTATGACTTCTTCAGACCAGAATATACTCATGAATAACGTTGATGTTATACTAATATCACAGGTTAGTGACGATATGCTGAAGAAAAATAAGCACACTTCAACAAACATTACAGAGATTACAAAACTGCAGAGAAGATTGTGTGACTGTGTTTCTAAATCACTTTTAGATTGAATTCTATGTGACTACAGAATATTTGCGCACAAATGAATGTATTGTACAGATCTGTGGCACCTGTCACAAATACATGCAAAACCATGTCAAGTACTCATCTGTTAAAACATAGGAACATATAATTACAAATCACAACGTCCTTTACCAGTCTACCATAAATCTTTTCTGAGGCCTTGAATAGTGTATTTCTTTCATAATTAACCATTATTTATACCATGTTCAATTTGAACACCTAGAATAATAGTAACGAAAGGTGCGCCCTGAATTCTTAACACGATTAAAACAGTCATGACAGCCATTATGTTTTTTTACACAAGGCGGACAGAAAGGCATGGTTTGTTTGAACACAAATCAAACCAAAAGCTGTCTATGTTTTCTTCTGAAAATGCGGCACTTTATGACTGATTGCCTTTTCTGGAACAAGCTTCTGAATGTAACAAAATAAAATGCTCAAGTAGTTGGAATTTCTAGTTTGCCAAATGATGGGACACCTGCGTCCGAATAGCATTGTCTGCATCCGTAGCGTGAGATCGCAACACATTTGTAGCTGCTTCAATTAATACCACTTATAAGTCGCAATCCCACTTTAATCCAAGCATACTTCACCTTACAGTGCAGTCTCGGCTCTAGCTCTTCCTGTGTTTAGACTCTAATTATGAAGGGATGCAGGAGTTGATCACATCCCATAGACGGAAGTAATTTGTAATGGTATATCATTGCACATCCCCAAATGATGCGGGAGCTGGCATCCTGTACTATTGTCCCGTTACTTCCAGGAACCCTTTGATCATGCATTGCGTATTCTCAAAGAGCTGTAATCATACTGCTTTCCTGGTGCAAGTTCCAATCGTTCTACTCTATGTACAAAGCGGATGTACTATATAAACCGTGGCGGTCCAATTTGTTAGAGAGCTGGTAACGAGATATGATCGTGTGATATATGTCACCGGATCGCAAAGGTCTCTCAATTGTTTCTGCACTTGTACGTAGGCGGAAGAGTGCTTGTGAATGCCATTATCAGTTCTCAAAGTTATTTTCATGACAACCAATGCAGAAAATTGCACTGGGCGCATTCGGTGTTCACCTCGTGAACGTTGTTTCTTCGGTTCATAGGAATAACAAGTGAGAGTTGTATACAGACCTATGTGGCACATGCACTTCACGCACTTCACCCTTGCACTTCACGCTCGTCGCAAAGCAGCTGGGATGGAGCGTGAACACTGTGCACATTTTATTTGCACTGTCATTATATGTTTGGTGCTGAAACCCGACACGATGACTTCTTTACGGGAAAGGAAAGAGTAATTAAAGATGCCAGATAAACGGTTAATGCTTAAATTCTCAGTGTTTACTGTGATTAATATAATATTAACAATATAAAACGAGTAGTGGGACCAGTGAGTGAGGGAATGGGTGAGTACCGCCACTGACTGATAGCTGCGTCACGGAAACTTAGCAATCGAATCTGAACCAGACAAACCAACCAATATATCTATAAGAAGCGATCACCGTCACGTCACAGGGACACAACAACACGTCGGTACGGATAATTCGAATATTTCGAAATGCTGGTAATTGATGAAATCGAAAACTGAGTTAATATACTACTCAGAATGGATAGAAGACCACGCAAGTCCTTATCGACATGTCAAGTTTTGAAACATTAATCATACATAAATGTAAGCATCGGGATATCCTTGTCTTAAAGAGGAGATGAGATAATGCTATAGTTTCCAATCGGAAATGTCCGCTAATTCGTGTACATGCAGTAGGATACAGGCAATGCAGGATATTTAGGAACGAAATTATACACGTGTTTCCAGTGGGAAATGTCCGCTAATTCGTGTAAATACAGTAAGATGCAGGCAATACAGGATATGTTTTAGGAACGAATTATACATGTGAGGTTTTGTACCACACTAAGGATGTGACAGAACTCATAGTCGTATATTAGGAATAATCGTATCGTTAGAAGATGGAATATCACATCATAAGAGAACACAATGTACAGGGATTAAGTACAAATCTGTAAATGAAAGCATGGTCTCCAAAAGTTAGCATATTTTGATGTTATAGTGCCGCAGTCAGTTCAAAAAGTAAAAAACTGGGATAACGGCTGACATAAAAAGACAATTCAACACACAGTGAAAAGTGCAGAGCTAAAAAGGTAACAGGTGGTATTTCTTTGAGTATAGAGTCTGGAAGAAAAATTCCATTTCGCCAATTTGTGAGTTGTATTTCACGTTATCTCGAGGGAGGATAACTTCCTTCAAGGTGACAAACAACAGACCCCACGGGGTTCCCTATTTCCGGAGTTGACAGTAGTTCTGAACTCCAAAGCTGACAGACTTCTCGTACGTCCGTCACATAAAATATGCAACAGCGTTAGAGAATCTGATCAACACATCTTCCAAAATGAATCATATAAGATACTGGAAAGCAAAAACGAGAGCACCCTGCTCTGACAGTGCCTATCGTCGAGTTAGAAGATCATGACCACAGTATATCATAAGTAACCGACGATGTAATATTTTAGATATGCGTAGAAAAGTATCCATATATGATTAAAATGCGTTGACTTTCGAAGGGTTTTGTAGAAAGCACTAAAATGTTCACAGACATTATCCTCACATGGTCTCTTTTCATTCATTGCACAAACATTTGCATATATTTGTGTATATGTAGGATCTTATGATATAATAAATATCACGTTTTATAGTCCAGAATACGGTACACAAAAATCGATTGATATGGTACTGTTAGATGATCCAACAAATTCATTCTTCCGCATTACAATTTCAGATATGTTTTGGGGGCATATTCTTCTCTGACGGATGAGGTATCGGCAGTACTGGACAAGCTTCTAGATAATTACAACAAAGACGTTCGCCCAGGTCTTGGAGGTAAGTAGTGTGTTTCCCGAAGTCCTTATACACCGGTACTTTACTGGACACTCCTCAAAATAATGCAAGAAATAGCATGGACTCGTGACTATAATGTATAACGTTAGTGATTGTATGTTGTAGCTCACGTAACTCAAGCTTACTAATACCTCTCTACTGCAAGGGCTTTTTTTTACCTATTACAAGCCTACTGCTACTACACTACCTCAAGGTTTATACGTAATAGAAGCTAACTGCTACCACACTACCTCAAGATTTATATGTAATACACGCTTACTGATCCCATGCTACCTCGAGGTTTTCACGCAATACAAGCTTACAGCTACTAAACTAGCTCAAGGTTTATGCGTAATTCAAACTTACTGCTACCACGTTACCTCAGGGTTTTCACGTAATACTAGCTTACTGCCACCATGCTACTTCAAGGCTCAGACGCAATAGAAGTTTACTGGTATTACGCTGCTTGAAGGTTTATGCATAATACAAGCTTACTGCCTCTACACTACCTCAAGGTGTTTATGTAATGCAAGCTTACAGCCTCTACAGTACCTGAAGGGTGTGTGCAATACAATCTTACTGCTAAGATGCTACCTCAAGGTTTTACGCAATACAAACTTACTGCTACCATGCTACCTAACGGTTTTTACGTAGTACAAGCTTACTGTAACCAGCATACCTCAAGGTTTGTAGGTAATACAAGCTTACTGCAACTAGCATACCTCAGGATTTGTAGGCAATACAAGCTTACTGCAACCAGCATACCTCAAGGTTTGTAGGCAATACAAGCTTACTGCAACCAGCATACTTCAAGGGTTGTAGGTAATACAAGCTTACTGCAACCAGCATACCTCAAGGTTTGTAGGCAATACAAGCTTACTGCAACCAGCATACCTCAAGGTTTGTAGGTAATACAAGCTTACTGCAACCAGCATACCTCAAGGTTTGTAGGCAATACAAGCTTACTGCAACCAGCATACCTCAAGGTTTGTAGGCAATACAAGCTTACTGCAACCAGCATACTTCAAGGTTTGTAGGTAATACAAGCTTACTGGAACAAGCATACCTCAAGGATTGTAGGCAATAAAAGTTTACTATGACCATCGTACTTCAAACCTTTTAGTAATATAAATGTACTGCTATCTCTCTGCCTCTAGCAAGTTTATGTGATGCAGTCATATTGCTGCCATGCTATCTCAATGAGTGGCGGGTGCGACGATAGGACTGAACCAACTCTTCATCGTGTCATTACTGATTTCATTTGATCTATTGGTTATATTTGTATCGCTATTGAGCCATTTATGTCCAATGGAAACTGTATCAGCGGATATTGGAGACTGGCTGGAATTCATATTCACATGTTATGTCAGTGCATTTTATTGATTGTACGACATCGAGGGATGTGTGTATTATACACCTTGGATCAGTATTGTAGCATCTAAGGCCAATTTACAGATATTTATCCATACGTTCCTTCCGAGCTTCAAGGCACTGAGTCATTGACAGATGAATATACAGTGTTTGAGAACGGTAGTATCGTGTATCAAAGCACAAGGGCTTCCCAGTGTAAGGCAAACGAAGCCCAAAGCTATGAAATATTTAAAATTAATTCCAATCCTACCACCGCTACTGGACAAGAGGGTTTAGATCTGACATTTTGGCATCCCTCAATAGATTATCCATGTCCCAGCTTGACAATATAATATGTTTTATATATAGGATAATTCCATTATAGGCACATCTAGTAGAGTGTATAGGGAATGGCTGGTCAATTTTAATGATCCTCTGTAAACACAAAAAGCCCCAAGGAATTGCCCACTTTATACTTAAGAGTCATATTCGACTGCTGTCCTACTGACCGCCCCTTCAAGGGGTCTGGCACAAATGGCAGCTCGAAGTATGTGTGGATTATTGTGAAACTATACGTGTCCACACTATGAAAGGGCAAACGGTGACTTTTAGGTTTGGGAATGTCTTCGGAAATTGCTATGAAAAGAATAATACGGACGCGACATAGTGATTTATGGTGATCTTATGAAGAACAGATATTTACTCCATCGATGGTATAGAGCGCAAACAAATATTTTATAGATGTCACCATACTGAATTGTGTAATTCCGCTGGGAATGGCTCAAGAGGACCATGATATGCCATATATCTGTATTAACTGTAGTCTGAATCGTCGCGTTGATAATAACAATACGTCTGACTCAGACACGTTGTCCACAATGAAATATTAACCGCCAACGCCAGAGAATACCCAGTCTCAGTTATCGGCCAATAAATACCATAAAGGCGTTAACGGTAAAACCGTAGTGAAAATAATGTGAACTGACCACTAAAAATACAGTGATTGTACGAAGAGTTCGCCAAAACTCGTTTCACCGAAGAACCCGCTGCCTGATTGTTTACTGCGATAAAGAACAATCGTTAGTCCGAACATGTTATGATCTGTTAAATTGGACCGGTTTACAAAAATTCGTATTTCTGTCACTTATTTCAATTTATAATACAATCTTTTGAACCAAAATCTACTTCCCTCACAGTTCATTTCGATTTTCGATGTAGTTAAGGTTAACCTTTTTTGACGTATTTTACGGTAAATGTTTATTAGCTAGCATTCAGTACAGTAGAGTTAAATGACATAACAATATAACGCTATATTATTGAATCCCGTCCTCCTCAAGTCCTGTAATTAGGACATTTAAAATTTCATGCAATTTTGATTCAAAGTTTGCCCACAATATACATTCCAGTCGGCAAAGCATTTATACAAGTCCCGATGAAATCGTCAATTATCTCATGACAATTTAGTGCTTAGCATTTCTTCCAATTTGATTGGTTGTCAAACTCCCAGAGCAGGATCCTTTGGCGATGAATGCCTTGAGAGATGTTCACAGTCATTATTGGCTAACTGAGCTTCATTATTCAGTGATGTGTGCAGACCTGATAAGGATGTAACTCTTTAACCAGCATGTGTGGTGTTTGAGTAATAGGATATAGGACTGTATAACTTCGCAATTCTGTTGATAATGGGTACCAGTACCCTTTTCAAATAGTCGAAAAAGTCTAAATTAAGCTTTGAATTTTGTGAAATCTTGTGGCATCGTTTACTGTTTGATCAAGTTAGAATTGGGTTTTGAGAGTAGTAATTTTCTGCGAAGTAAAGAGCTATTCCTGTGCTCCATTACGGAAAACCAAACAAAAATGGGAGAGAGATTGTTACCAAATGAGACTCTTCATTCTCGACAAACATAACCACAGCCAATGCGTTCAAAATCAATGGAATTTTCAAAAGCAAACAACCGTAGGAAAAAAGCATTGAGAGATGCTTAGGACTTCTATTGATGGACTCAATGTGATCGAGACGTAACCCCTGGCGAAAAGCGACCACGGATTCGCTGATCTATGCTTACCATGAAAAGGAATAACGGCTCATCAATAACTCCCAGCGAGTATTTCTGTGTAATAGAATTCCCAAGCGCTAACTACTGCTGACATACACTCGTCCAAATCAAAGGCTGTTTGACCAGAGATTGTCCAGTTTGTTCCAAGGTGGACCTGGATTTATGACGTTACGTGGTTGGGAATGACCCTCGTCTCTTGATTTATTCACCGTCTTGTACCCGTAGGGTTGGTCGATTCATGGCTCCTAATTTTTAAACCTCAGCATACTGTTTGGCAGAAGTTTGTTGGGGCTGTCGAGTAATTGGACACTAATAACCCCAAGGTGGACTGAATTGACAATTACCGCAGATTTTTTTATTCATCGCCTTTGTGGTCTAATGTGTTAGAAACATACCTGCAAGGATGAAAACACAGCGATCGAATCTGTCTTTCTCCCCTCCCTCTTCCTTTTGAAGGGTTAATTTTTTTATGAAGTTTGCTTTTGGCCAAACAAATTTTATTCCGTGAAACCTCACGGAAGCTGTTTGCAAGTTGTTAGGCGAGACTAGAAAATAACGTCTTCAGGTTCTTTGATAAAAAACTTTCAATCTGCTGAATGCAGGGACGTGTTTTTTTTCTTCTCGAAACGACCTTACCGCATTCGTTAACTTGAGATCAAGTGCCGTTTGGAGAACTGGTTGATGCTCACAAACCGTCTTCTCCATCAAAGAGACTGCATTAGTAGAGTGTGTGTCTTCGTCAAGTAAATGGAAAATACTGATTTTTCTCATCCTGACATGGTCGTGCATTTGTTGTTAACATTTAAAGTCATATTAGCGGTTTGAAATGGATTCTGCTTTTTGTAGACATGATCACAGTAGCAGAAGGTGTGGTGATTCAAGAAAATTGTATCCAGCAAGATTCTGGTATGTAGTGTCCATCAGTGTATCTAGTTTTTTGGGGGAGGAGCGTTTAAAACAACGGCTAGTCATATTTTGATATATGAAAAGACAACTGAGGTAAATGAAAGCGACAAAACCTTTTCACATCATACGAAATCTCTTTTTGCACTATATGATGAACATATGTGTATGAATTCCCATGTATATCACATTGGAATGACGCCTGGTGCAAGAAGGAGGGGAAAATAGGTAGGGTGAGGTAAGACAAGTGACATCAGGTAAGGTGAGATGAGGTGAGGTGGGTATTGGTGAACTGAGGCGAAAGTGAGTAGAATGAGATGGGACTGGTGAATGAGATAAGATTGGTGAGGTAATTCCTGGTTAGGAGAATGAAATGAGATGATGAGGTGAGACGAGTGAATGGGGTGAAGTGAAGCAAGATCAGGTGAATGAAATGGGATTGATGAGGTGAGGCAAGGTGAGGTGAATGAGTCAAGATGGGTGAGGTGAGGTGAGGTGAGGGTGAGTAGGATAAAATGATTAAAAGGGCATCTTGTCTAAAGATGCAATTAAGGTAGATGGATTGGCCATGCTCATTATTGTTGATTAAGTGTCAGCATGACTCGTGTGCCAAAATGATAATTTGTCTGGTGAAGACTTGGATGTTTATGAGCCGGGTGATATTGACTGTCTATTGTTGACTGCTGCTGTGGTCAGCAACATTCACTCTTGACAATCAATGCTTGGAAGCATTATCAACCATTCTCTTATAGCAATTTCACTCATTCTGACAATCCTAGACGGGGGAGTGGAGGAGGGGGATATCGGGGGTCTTAATAGGATATTCAACCACGTTGTTGACGGCCTATTTGGCTGTCATCTCTTACGGCTTACGCTCCATCCATTCATTGTTATTTCAATACAAACAGCGAGCGAGTGAGTGAGTGAGTGAGTGAGTGAGTGAGTGGGTGAGTGTGCAGTGCATGACATACTAGTTCCCACACAGTTTTACTATTTAGCCCTATGGGAGAAGTTCAAAATATAGCAAAGGAACGAAATTATAAACAGAAGTTATTGGGCGATTTTGACGATGTTATGAGCTTGTTATTAACTACTATATAATAGCGATGACGCCAGATGTTTGAGAAAAGTAATCCTGTCCCACCGATGGCACATCTCACATATTCAAAGGCAAGTCAGAGACGGAATAAATGCTACCAGTCAAATAGGGATCTTTCATAAATGTACATGTCGGCATCATGTCTACTTTAAACATTTTGAAAGCTTTGCTAGAGTCTTAACGCCGTAACCTTGTTCAAACAACTTCGAGCAAGGGTTTGAACAAACCACGCCAACGCCGCGATAGTTCTTGCCTATGAATATCAGCGCCAGAAGTATTCTGATCACATTCTTGGAGCTTGTAAAATATGTAAATTGCTTAAAAAATCATCTAAAGGACGGTTTTAGCCTCACTGATCTTTTAAAGGCCCCTGGTACACTAATTAAGATTGTTGTCTTCCCATATTGAATATCAGAACCTTTGAAGATATTTTATTCTGAATTCCAAGTTGTGAAACACATCACGTGGTTCGGTTCGTGAAAATCTCACAGAAGTTATATGGTCGTGCCACGAAGTGCAACGGAACCCGTACAACAATGTCAAAACAATCACCATATTGATTGGCAAAAGGCGCAGAATCGACGAAGGCGCCTCATGATTGTCATTATAATATCCGTTAGTGATCCTCTGCGATCAATTATACCAACGCCTTAATAACTATTGAAATGCATTTCTGTATTCAGGTGCCATGTTTACGGTCAACTGTAGCGACTCAAACACCACACGAAGGTGTACTTTATGTCATGATGTGAAATGTACTAATAGCCTAAGTCACGTCCACATTTGTAACTATCTGGACTAATCGTCTCAGTGACAAGGTGAGTCTATCTCATTTGTGTCACATTTAAGGTGTAAATATTCAGAAGGACAGCATTATTAATCTTTCCAGAAGACCGCATTGCAGAAGAGATGAGGCCAACTTTCTAACTGTCACAGTTCCCTTATGTATTTCATCCGGACCAGTCTTTGGACTTGGTTACATTGTCCCAATTGTGTAGATTGGTGTTCGTGCTATTGATCACTGGATTGTCTGACGTACATTTGAATATTTCCAGACTGCCGCCATTTAGGGACATGGTGGGCGAGCTGACTAAAGCGCCAGGCTAGCGATCCAGCGAACTTGAGGTTTGGGGATCGAGCACACCCGTGACCTGGTGTAAAAACGTTTTGTGCGGACTCTTTCAGTGTTGTCACACCCAGTGTACAATACACAGCCCCGGGTACTTAAAAGAACTCTTAAATCCGTTTATGACAAAGTGGTGACAAGAGGAATACTGCAAACACCCGGTTGCTGGTACAGCAGCGAGCAATGACCTTGGCTAAAGTACTGTGACGATGTTTCTACCACGCTGTGAATGGGTACCTCATGAGGATGAGATCGCCTGAATAAGTCGATGCATTTAGTGACTGCAAGAGTTTTATGATCCCCAGGGAGTTGAAATTGATAATATGATGTGCCTTTGAGACTGACACCCAATAATCCAGAGGGAAAAATACCAACGTATTGAACATGACTAGCTGTCTGAATATGTGCGTTATATAAATATCTCGTAATCCTATGCTATAAAGCCGGAATATAGCTGAGTGCGGCGTCAAACACAACAACATACCTCGTACGCTTAAAAAGGTGTTTTGTGTTTGGCGATCACCGTATTATGATGCAGCTGAAGAATATGCTCACGTATTCATCTGTGCGGGTCAGTTGACTGACTACGCGTTAGCTAGGGAAAAAACCCTGAATTAATGCAGGCATGTGACGTTTACTACGGTCACAGTGATGGGGCCGGCAAACCAACTAACCAGCATAAAATTCGGGACTCGAATGCATTAGTTCTAGGGATACAACATAAACAACACATGCTTTGATGACTGATAGCTGCATGCACCAGGGCCTAGAGTTTCGAAGCTCTCTTAGCGCTAAGATAGTCACTTGAAGATGGCAATTACATTAACAGTCGTAAGTGCCATACATTAACTTGTAACTAACTATCTTAGCGCTAAGAGAGCTTCGAAACTCTAGGCCCTTGCTGATGACGAAATAAACGCAGCGGGTCACTGGATCAGACTAGATTTGTTTACAATCAACATCACACAGCTGTAATGCTGAACCAAAGATATTCTCGTGATATAATCACAGCTGTAAAATCGACTCTGCTTTGGCAGAGATTTCTTATGAAAGGGTTTTGTCGCTTCTGTATACGATCTAATAAACTGTAGACAACAGTTGTGACGCACCAAGGAAATGAGGTGCTATGTGTGGAATAGAACAATCTTAAACACGAGAGCAGAAATTGCAATGCTAAAATACTAACACTCACATGCTGCTTTGATGTCGAATAGTTCACAAGGAACAGTTGTCATTATTATGGATGTGTACCCACTTGCAGAAACCAATCAACCACACATCGCATCAAGACAACTATATTTTGAAAAAAAAATGTCACAGTTATTGAAATTGTGTAAAGCCTATTTTATTGGCTCTGTGTTAAAAAACGAAATTAAATTTAAACCCTTCTTTACTTAGGCTCTTGGACTGTAATTGAATTGGCTGAAAAAAGCCCCAAGGGATCTTAAAACTAGCACGCATGCCTTTCCGACGAAAGAGTTTAAGTAAATTTCAGTGCCTTTTCACAGATTTTATTCATTGCACTAGATTACATCACCGGTTAATGTAACCCGTACTTCTGCAGATTAGATTAACAGACGCTCCTGAACAGCTTTCATCTATGATTTATCGTTGAATTAATATACGAGAACAATATGGCGACAAATGAATTAAATAAATATCCTTTCATTTGTGAGGGCATCCTTGCAACCACTTAGAGATCTTTTTGTCGTTCACACAGAGCGTGCTTCCTGTTTCTAATATTATTTATTGCAGCCTTATCAATTTAATTTTCCCAAACGTGCTCCTAGCCGGATATCTGTAATTGAACAATCCAGATTGGAGGTTTAAATGTTTTGATTTCCAGTTTTCGGTTTTCAGTTTGCATCTGACTGCTAAAGTTATGGTATTAAGTTTAAGGTTTAAGTGCAGTCATAACTAATTGCGGCAGTTTGCTTGATTCATTTTGTACAAATTACAAGGCATTGCGTTATCAGTGATGCCCACATCGGTTCTGTAGATTCTGTAAATTCTTGTCATGGTGATGTTTTGCTATCTGAGCTTATTTGTTTGTATCGTTGGCCTCCTGGTGTTTCAGAGAGACTTCTACTCTGAATGTGACTGCGCCATGCGAGCAAAGAAGATGCTTGTTGTCACAAGAATATTGCTAATAGCGGTGTAAAATCAAACTCACACACTCACCTAGATGGATAATTTCCATGTATTGTACAGGGTAACTCGAAATCTTTTTCCCATACGTAAGTGACGCTACAATGACAACCACACACAATGAACTGCTGCATCTTGAACGACAAGGCCACATGTGTTCTACGTGCAGCAGAAGCCGTTATTGCATACTGAATACTCGTTACTGTAAGACAGATTGAGTCCACGCTAACCAGTGTCTGTTTCTGGTGTTCCCAGTCGTGATATTGCTTGAGATATTATTAAATATAGGCGCTGTGAACGAGCTGGCTAAAGCGCCAGGCTAGTATTCTTGAGGGAGCTTTGGGTGTGGGGATCGAGCCTACGTGGCCTCAACAGACTCTTTCCGTTTCACAATACATAGTGTACAGTACACAACCCTGTGCCACACGAATCCGTTCGTAAATGACCAGATAGTGGCCAGACACATGAATATGTGCACACACCTAGTTACGTGTACAGTAACGTGCAGTGAACTTGTGTTCCAGGCCACCCAGCTGTGGTTGGATACCTCGTTAGAATGAGTAAGCCACAGTAAACTCGGTGCACCTACAGACAGCAAGAGTTGCATACTCCCAAGGGAGTTGAGGCTGATAATGCGACGTGCCACTGAGATTGACATCCAAAGATCGAGGGACAATTACCAGCGCCTTGAGCAAGCAGTGGTTGCGTGGATATGTTCGATATGTAAATATACTGAGTCCAAAAAGAAACTTATCATTCTTTCTTCAGGGCATTATAAAAAAAAGAAGGTAAGATAATTAAATTGTTATTATTTCATTGCTTAGATATGTGTGATGTACTCGACACACTAACAGCGCCACAATCAGCTCCATTAGACTACACCGCTGTTCCAAAACATGGGTATACAGAATGTCAAGTCATAAGAATAGAAATTCGAAATTTCACAGTTCAGTATTCTGTATGGCACTCACCACTGCCAAACACCGTCTCCTCATCGACAGCATGATGCTTGTGAACACGTGGTTGGGGATTCTGCGCCATTGCTCCTACAAGGCAGCGCCAAGTGCCTGCAAATTCTGAGGTTGGTTCCTAAGATCACGAAGCCGCCTCCCAAGTGCATCCCAAACTTGGATTAAGGTCAGGGAACCTCGATGGCCAGTCCATGAAGTTGATTCCAGCATTTTGAAGGAAATGGCGTGTCAACATCGCAGTATGCGGAAGAGCATTATCATGTTGGAACTGTAGACCTGGGCCATGAGCCGCCATGTAAGGAACGGGTTCAGGGGTGATCACCTGGTCGCGGTAAGCAGAGGCTGTGAGGCTTCCGCGGATGAGCACCCCACACCATGCAACTTCCCCCCCGAATCTGTTGACACAACATTGGGCATACCGTTCATTACGTTGTCTCCAGACTCTATGTCTGAGGGTAAACCTGGATTCATCACTAAAGACGACTCGAATAGAGTCTCTCTGGGTCCATCGGAGGTGACGTTGGGCCCACTGCAGACGTTGACGTTGATGAAACGCCAACGACACGTTCACGTTGCTCATTTGACAATCGTGGCATTTAAAGTACCGTTAGAACTGTGGTTTAAAACTGTTTTTTTCTAATTCGTGAGGGCAGTGCAAACAATGCATTGAAAACTTTGATGCGAGAATCACGTGATCAACTGCACTTGCAAAACCTGATATTGCACTAACATCATTTGCAAGACGAATGAATGGGTTTGAGTGGGTTTTATCTAGAGTCGAAAGATACATTTCGGATACATAGATGTATTATCAGGGGAAAATTATTCATTTTTTTTAATACGTACATTTTGTGAAGTTTCCTTTTTACTCAGTATATATAAATATCCTATTTTTAATAATAAATGTGGCATTAAACCCCTCACTCAATCTTTTGCTCAATTGATAAAAGAGCAACAGCCGTGAGGGTGATGTTAACCACCATTTCACTTCATCCACATTGCTCGTTTTTTTATATTTTTGCTTGATCCCGCTGTAAGGGTACAACGAATACGGTGTGCGAGTATGCACCAGGGTCTGCCTGGGTGTGCCAGGGTGTTCCAGGCTGTGTCAGGCTGTGTCAGGCTGTGTCAGTTGTGTGAAGACATGCAATAGCCCTACCCGATCCTTTCAGGTGCCCTAGTGAATGGATACGTTCTTGAGTGTAAATGACATAAATAACGTGTCTGATATCTATGCCGTCCCTGGCACAACTAACCCGAATAATATCAATAACCACACCCCTATGACCTCTGTGACATACACAACGTCTTACTGCCAGTGCCATCTCAGACTCCTGAGGAGGCAACTTGATGCTTCTTTACATAGTTTCTTAGAGTTTGCTTGTGTTTTCTGTTTTTAATGATATTCCACAGCAGGACCAATGTTTGAGGGGACCCGAGGTAATCCAGGTCTTAGACGCTTGTCACTGCGGTGCAACCGATAAGTAAGGCGACGAAGAACCGAGCTAACCATAATTGAAGCTATTGGTTCCTGGTGAGTTCAAATTGCCGCGCCACGCGTGCCCCTGTATGCGTTATTGATGTCATGATGACATCAATATGGAAAATATAATATATGTCTCATCTAAGCGCTGTACCTCTATTTTTAAATGGGAATCCCACATTGCTTCTAGAGTCACAGTACCTTACATCCGACTGCTTTCGACACCTTACACCAGAATTCATCTTCAGGACCAAAGCGAGTCGTTAGAAGCGACCGACGGGATCAGGTGGTCAGGCTTGCTGATTTGGTTAACACATGTCGTATCCCAACTGTGCAGATCGATGGTCATGATGTTTTCTCCGCACTGTCTGCTGCATACTCGATTATTTACAGTTCGCAACCATATAGCTGGAATATGGCTGAGTGCGGCGTAAAACCAGGCATGGGACACCCAACCAATACAAAAACAAAAACAAAGTATAAAAAGAAAGAATAAAAAGAAGGTGTTATCCATGAAAACGTGTCACATATTTAGGTATGTGATGACTTCAAACTCAGTTCTCATATATATCCCTGTTCCTTGTTAATGGACAAATATACTTAAGTTTGGACATTTTTATCTCACTTTCTTGTCCGGAAGACCATTCGAACCAGATATATTACCATGTGGTGTGTATTCATCAACACAACGTTTCTTTATGTGTGATTGAACTACATGATTAGGGAATAAAGCACTCGTGGTCTGAATCCATGAACTTTACAGAAACCATCTCATCATGAAACTCTGTTTGTACAGTGTTGATTTCGTCCCAGGAAAGCATGGACTTTAGAATGTGTTCCGTCGAATACAATGAGAGAGTAATGGCGCAGCCGCATTTATTTGATTTCAGATCATATTCAAGACAACATAAATGTGAGAAACGATGATAACGCGTGCTGCCAGATCTGCGAGGATGCATTTATCCTGTGCGCTCAGACAATAGAACTTGTCTGCAAATGAAATCTCTATGATAAGTCACAGTGGGGTCCGCCTATATGCCATAAAGCCTAGACGTGTTTATCACGGGCGTACAGATCTTCACTTGTAACTAAACACAACGAGCAACAGGGGATTTGAAGAAACTATCGAATGTGAAAGGGCTTGTCAATAACCGGATGCTCTAGCAGACAAACACACATCCATATAGATCTTCTCGCCGATCCGTGAACTTTGACGAACGTGCATAATTGAACATGGTTTTGTAATGGACCGCGATTCCTATTTCACTCAGTTGTAATGTAATATAATATGCGTTACGGCTATGTCAACATTAAAACTGAAATATGATATGACTGGTCGAGAGGATACATGCGGATATGAATGTTGTTAATGTTTAAATGTGACATTTTGAGTCATCAATATTATCATTGTATTTAATAATACGTCAGTGGAAGAAAATTATTTGAAAGTTCTTTCCAAAGATATAGCTAAAGGTTTGATTTATTCATTTCTTTATTAGATTTATGGTCGTGACCAAATATAAGGAAACTAATCATTTGAATACAGCTATTGTTGAGAGTTTAATCATAGCAAATTAAAGTTCACTAAAATCACCGTAAAATAAGGCGAAATAAGTATAGCTGTCGGGGTCGTTACAAGAGAGGAACTAAACTGTTCAGTAGGGTCAGCATGACTGGGTAACTCAGTATCTGGTGTAACTGACTCGGACTTGGATAATATTTTCTACACGACGTCTTATGCTGGTCACCAGATGTCTGACTCTGGATATTCTGCCGCTCATGCATGTGTCAGTTCCTGAAGGTTGTGAACTGGAGGATCCCTTGCCGTCATCCTCCGTTCCAAAATGGTCAATAGGATTCATGTCTAGACTTCTTTTCAGTGTCTAAATGGCATTGTGTTGAAGGTGCTGAACATCAGCTCGAGCGCGATGTGGTCTGGCATTATCGTCCATGTAGATTGGACGTGTGGCGAGAGTAAGTTTATCGAAATGAAGCACAACAGCACCATCCAGCATCAGGTTCTTTCACTGTCCAGGGTACGGTGACGAGGTCACTCTTATAGTCATAGGACCAAAAACCCCACACTATGACGGATCCACCCCCAAACTGAACATCAGCTTGAATGTTCCTCTTATCATATGCTGTGCATATCTGCTTCTAAACCTGCGCCTTCCTGTCTGTATAATGCAGCAGAAATCTGCCTTCAGCGAATCTGTGGATCCTTCTCCATGTCCCCAGGTTTCAGGGAGCACATGCTTGGCACAAGGCTAACTGGACATGGCGGTGGTGGTTTGCGAGGAGTGGACGTGTGGTTGGTCTTCTCAACCCTGCAGAATTTAGGCGTCGTCTGATGAAGTTGATGGACACTCTGTTGTATGGATGCCAACCATGTCGCATGTGTGTACAAGCCCACTTTTGGCTTCGTCTGTTCGGCGTACGAGAGCACGATCTTCCCCAGTCTAAGTAAACTTAGTCTCAGTGTATTTCGTTACACTCCACGCACTGAGTTTAACAAACCCTATAGTATAAGGTCGCGTCAGGTAACCTTTAAGCGACCAATGACCGTCCAATCAAACGCGAGACGGTTAAATAGATTTAACCAATCAGACAATGGCTTCTATTTAGGGATCGGAGGGACATTCAAAACATTCAGGTCACTGACACAGATCTCTCCACAAATAGAAATCCGCATGTAACACAGTTATTTGACCTGCAGTATATACGCTTTGGGGTTTCTGTTGACATGGTTACAATTACAATTTCCGCAAGATAACATCCTTGAATATTGCCAGAAACACTATTTTCAGCGACTGTTTACTCACCGTTGTCGTGGATGTAAGTGCGCCGTGTGCATCACCCGGAAGCGAGCGTACGCTAAATAGCATTCGGAATCGTTCGGGTACGAATCTTTTCTAAATAAAAAGTTCAAAAGGTATGTGCTAATGTCCACTTTCGCGATTTGGTAAGCTGTGTTCTGATTGGTCAATCACAAAGGTTACCTGTCGCAACCTCCCATAAAGTTTTGTTAGACTCAGTAGTGGAGTGTAACGAAAAGTACTGAGGATAAGTTTTAAATTTACTTAGACTGCGATCTTCCCAGTCATTGTTTTTTTTCCGGGACGTCCATCCTCGACTTGACCGGAAGCAGCATGCTAACGTGTCAGCTTGTTGATGACAGTGTGATTAATGTTCAGTTGTGTGATTAATGTTCAGTTGTGCTCCAATGGCATGACATGACATACCAGTCTGGTGTATACCAGTAATTTGCCATCTCTGGTTCAGGGGCACTGGGCGCTTGGAGATTTCACTGGTTGATCACAACGAAGCTTCATTAATCAGATTTTAGCTATGCCTGTCAGCATAACATATTCAAAATGAGACTATGTGCATATTGCACTTTCAACAAATCGACCCCCTGAACAACCATGCTCAGCGCACGTGTAGGTTGGAGAAGGGTGTGTTTGTGATATTACATTCACAGATGGTGTGGTATGTGTACATGTAAAAAAAAAACAAAAATTAAAAAAGAAAAATATATTTTCAAATTTAACTTTAAAATGTGATGCGGTACTTATGACGAGTTGTATATAGTCGCATGCCTGTCAACTGCTCGTGATAAACGATAAACGAAAGCCATATGATCGTTCATGGGGGATCCACAATCATTGATGTGTTTGAGATTAACACACGCTTGCAAAAGTTTCCAAGACAGTGTTTCAACGTACAGTTTGACTGTCTCTGTGATATGTGGTGAGGGGTCAGTGATTATGTCCTTGGGGCGATCAGTATGCTGCCCAATTGTTTGGCAAATGAATTCGAAGGGTTATTTCTAGAATATGAAACAAGAATCGTAAAACAGTTTGCTTTTCAATGAGAGCTGACAACCCTTAATAAACGACATCTGGACAATATTGTCTATTTGAATTAATTGGAAAAAGCCACATATTATGATCCGTAAATAATAGAGAAAGACACACAACTTATGCATGCATTAAAAATTAAATCAGTTCAATTTGCGAGGCTATCAATTGCTTAGTGATTGTGATTATAGCACAGACCCATGAGTCCTTTTCAAAAGTCAATTTGAGAAATATGTTCTCTGATGTTTTATCTATTCCCGAAATCATTCTTGATCAGCAATGATTTTAAGAAAATAGTTATTACAAACAATTATAGCCATTATGACGTAATTAATCAGATTATTTATGATATGTGTTATTATCAAAATGGGATCAAAGTCCGAATAATATTAAAAATATGATGATCGATGAAACGTTTCTCCGTTTCGCGTTCATTATTTTTCTCAAAACTTAAGGAGGCATCATCTGACTTACAAGTTATCCTGACCCAACCAAAGTGTGAACTTTGGGGTGAAACTAAAGTCTGGAAAAGAAGTGCAATTAAACTCTCATCCGCCACAGCATATAGCAAGTAATGAAAATCTCGACAATCTCATTATTCACCACTGTCTTTTATTTTCATTCGATTTTTCTCTTCCCATTTTATTATTCAGCGATCAATCTGTTGGGATGGTCACAGATCGAGTAGAAACGGGGAAGGGAACTGTTTATGTTGAAACAGCACGCCATCAGATAAGCAGACTTTTTTGAAAAGGTTACCAGTCTCTAAATTGAATTATTGTCCTTCAGAGCAAATGTTAAACCTTAATGGCGTATTTGTCGATATCAAAGGAGTATATGTGAAATTGATGATGAAATGGATTTCAGGCGTGTATGTACATTTCAGTCAAGAAAGATTTATTACTCTCACTGAAAAAAGTATACGTTTACAAGGGAGCCATATGAAGTATGGGCAGACATTCCATGATGGCTTATAACGGTTCCGTATAAAGATCGTAATCTCTGCCTCTCAGATGAGGCGTCCTTAAGGTAAATCAGTCTAGTTGCTTTCCTATCAGATTGTGTGTATGTATATATAGAGCAAAATAAATGCAAATGACTTAATTGGTCATATTTTGTAGATCCAATTGCACACTTATCATGCGTTGTTGTACTGATAACGTTGTCTGGAATTTGTGATTAATACGTCAAGCCAGACTGTGAAGTGAGGCTGTTAATATCTCGATGGTCTATCAATCGACGTAATATGGACAATGTGAGAAATGCAATTGGAAATTCGTATGAAATAGGTATTAGTTCTCTGTTAATCTCCATATGGTTATATTCTGTACATTCAAGTCTATCATAGCGTAATCTGTAATGCTGATTTCAACGTTGAAAACATTATGTGTATTAAGTTCATTGACAAGAAGGTTCGTCAAAAAAGCAGTTCATTCAATACTGCTTGGGCAATTCGGGCATACGAAAGCAACATGTATCAGAAGTAATTGTAAACAGGCTTGTCATTAACCACCTCTGGGCCATGTGATTAGATGAGAAGAAAAAATAGATAATATGTTATTGTTATCAGTATTTGGAATTTATGAATGCAGATAAAATATACATACAATTATGCCAGGCGTATGAGGTACATAACCCAAAAAGCATACAACTATGCACAGGAAAACTAATGCATGTTGTATTAGGATACAGACACCGGGGGCTACATTCAATTAATAGGGATATCATGCACACAATAAACGCACTGAAATGGACAGCCATAAATGCACAAAACAAACATTAATTATAATGCGCATAGACTCGCATATCATGGTGTCTTTGATGTTCATGTATATTTCATGTCTTATCGAACAAACTGAAATCGACATCCATAAGGCTGAAACAGTGATCATAGAGAAAATTTCATTGATATTAAATATTTTGGGCAGGTCCTTTATATAAAATACCATTAATTTCGTTTGTTATCGCAAACCCTAAATAGACATCATCGTAATTACCTAAAACAAACTTTTACCAATATAACCCCGGAAATCAGAGTGTACATATATACATCTTACAAGACGCTTGTCATTAAGTGTTCTTGACCAGTCTCTGATATATGTCACTCCTGCTTTCATTTGTCATCGGACCGAGTGAAATGGACATTACACTCCTGGCAATAACAAACATAGCCCTGTCAGGTCTGACAGCAATCTCACAGGCGAATCGGAGAAGGCTGCAATGAGCAAGTCTGGGGCTTTTGTGAAACATACACATTATCGAGTAGCATGCTATCAACACTCTTGTCCCATCGATCAGAGTGCGGGATATTTACACGGTGCTAGTCACTGCCTCTGACCCACGGAACACAGCCGTTTATCTACACTATTGGAGCCAAGAGAATGCAATTTCTGAGTTAAGTGGTTATATTTCTTGCTACAGGAAACCAAATGTGACGCCGGGATGAATTGCCTTTGCAGGCTTCCACACAGGAAAACCACTTATGTACTCAAAGATTTCAGGTTTTTTTCTCCTGGTACTGCCACGAACAATACTATTCTATGCAAACCTACTTTGCGTTGTCAAAGTCTGCTGACGCGGGAAAATGCTTCTCGCTGAAATGCACTGTCAAAATAATACTTTGATTTATGACAATTTTTAAATAGTATATTTCTATTTTTAGTGATGTGCCATGTCCTCTAAAAAGCTCACTTACATAGCGTTTGTTTTTATAGAAGTTCTGTGAACGTGTTTTGTTAAGAGTCTTGTAGCGCTGGGTAGCCTTGTGATTAAAGCGTTTGCTTAAAACGCCGAAGACCCTGGTTCAATTCCCCACATATGTGCAATGATGACACCATTTCTTGTGTCCCCTTTGTGCTGGAATCTCGCGAAACCATACTGACTGTTTTGATGCCTCACTCTGCAGGGAAGAGAGAATTAGTTGTTATGAAATTAATATTTCTTACAATATTAATGCTCCATCTGAAATATTACAGTACGTGTCAACAATGAATTATAAAGGAATGTTCTTGTTTCACCGTTAAATATGCATGTATATGTAGTTAGACACCCTCTGCCTATGTCCTCTTTCATCGACATTTTAGAAACTGTAGTTATAATGTATCAGTTAATAACAGGATGACTCAGACGTCTGAAACATTTCAGCATATCACTAAGTGGTTCATCACGTCTGAAACATTTCAGCATATCACTAAGAAGTTCATCAATTAAATATATGTCTAAGCACTTATATCGACATACCCTATTGAGCTAATGAGGAAACTGATAAATGGTTCAGCCTTATTCAGCTTTCGTTGTCTGGTAGGAAGGGAAACAGAGGTACTCGTATATTGTAGTTCAATGACGACGAACACTTGTGCAGATTTCAGAGATTTATTGCGGCGCTAGTAATGTGGGATATGGACATCTGCAGCTGGCTCTTAGGTCCATGAACTGAACTAACACAACGACCTGAATAACAAAATTATACACCAATGAGTACATGAGTTGTAGATTCAATCACACTCGTTCTTACAAATACCCATTATTATAGACGACTGTCACAAATGGATGATCACGACGCGGTAAAGTCAGAAGTATTTTTTTTTTTCAAATGGCAATAACAAATTGTTACGCGCACAAATGACAGTGACGCGCCGATGCCCGAGAAACATTTTCACTTGCAGTCATCCCGAATGGCTATAAGAAGTTGACAGTTGCGTGAAACAAAAACACAGCGAACCACCACCCTGTTACCCTTTCACTGTCCCGGGGCGGTGGGGTAGCCCAGTGGTTAAAGCGTTCACTCGTCACGCCGAAGACCCGTGTTCGATTCTCCACTTGGGTACAATATGTGAAGGCCATTTTCTGGTGTCCCCAGTCGTCATATTGCTGGAATATTGCTAAAAGCGGCATAAAACTAAACTAACTCACTCACTCTTACTGTCTCTTGTTAACGCACCTATCTGATATGTCGTTCCCGGGTTAAACGTCCTATAATTCTGCTGTGAGAGATGCGAGTTGAACAATTCCCGTGGCTTGACGCTCCTAATTACATACATGTATAGACTGTGATCAGGCAGCGCCAACGCCAGCCAGCGTCACACCCAGTCTTATCGGAGACTGTTTTGTCCGCCTTGCGTGTCCACGCTACGATTTACACTATGCTATTCTGGGAAATGCTTTTCATTAAGGTAATGTGCGAAAAGCACCCGCTTGATACACCATGCCGTGTTTTATCTTGACGAAGACCAAAGCCAGCGTATATCTTTCATTGTATACAAAGTTTACTTTCACCTCAACTGTAGTCCAAGGTTGGCTTTATTGACCGTGCAAACTGTATTACAGCAACGAATCCCTTAATTTTCACAAGAGAAGCAGTTCGTGACAATGATATACTTTGTTTTAACGAAATCAGAATTACGTTCATAAGGAATCTGATAAACTGTCGTTATTGCTTGTACCCAGCCTAGTTTATTGTGTCTTGTATAAAATCAAAGATACTGCATCGATCTTACAACCGTTAGGTTCAAAGACTTAAGAGGAAAGTTCCATCACACTGTTTGAAATACAGAAACGTAAATTACAGCTTTTTGATGCAACTGTACAATGTTTATTCGTAGGTCAGGATCAAAGTGATATAAACAAAGCGATAAGATCGCCTGTCCGTAGATAAGAGCTATTGTGGAAGGTCGACTTTGTCGAGATTAATTATCCTTTGGTTTAGTGTAGGCCGTTTGCACTTTGCGTCACCTTTCCCTCACATAAAACAAATGTAAAGTAATGTTATTAGGGGTATCACAGTAGCGGTCACTTTGGATGGCCACATGGCTCAGTGGAGCCTTGTCCCAGCGTCTAGACTGCCGGAGACGCTGATGGGGTTTTAAACATGGTGATGAATTATCTCAGAGTGGTAGGCGTGACACTTCTAATGACACGGAAACGTCAAGGTTGTGTCAGTGTGACGCCAATGCAATCAAAGAGCACGTTCAATGTATTACTTATTCAGGAATTGGTTTTGTAGTGTTGTTTATGCCAAAGAGGAAGCACTTACTTGTATGACTTTGGGACATGATATTTTGCACCAGTCTAACCTACTCTCTATTTACATGAGTCGTGGATCTGGTTGTGGCTTCTTGTACTGTTGCGAAAGACGCACGAATTTGATTAAAAATGCACTAAGAGTACAAACTGTATCTTTTACAAATGTAATTAGATTTAGGTAGAATAACGGCGTACGAATTACGTTTTGATATAACGTGCGAATCTGAGTGAGTATGAATGTACTTTTCCTTCCGTTTTAGTGTTGTGCACCATAAATCGGTACAGATAAACCATATTGATTTGGTCTTAAAGAGTTAGAATGAACGATTTAACCCAACGACTGCAATGTTTGTGCAATCAAGACAAGTGGGTGAGTAGGCAGGTTTGAGAGGCATTCCTCTTCTGTCATGGACAAAACACAGAGAAGACCAGGATACGAACCCGCGATGATGGGCTTCAAGAGACGCAACTCTGCTCTGCGAACTTTAATAAACGTAACACACATGTTCACATATGTCACTGAATGTATTCACTTGTGTAATGTTAAGGATAAAATATATGGATTACCAACTGCTGCATTACAATTTGGACAAACGTTTCGGTGTTGGTTGCTAACGGTTAAAATGGCGCTCCCATTTGTAGCAGAAAATTGCTCATCCCTGAGCCCTATCTTTTCTTAGTCCTCCAACTTCAGTATGCCAGTCGATGAGGTTATTTTTGTTATTTTCGAAATATAGGAAACCTTGAACTTAAAAGTGTGATCTGACATTTTATCAGATAATGGTTTCAGGCAAGTTTAAGTACAATCTATCCTCGTGCTTTAATACTTCAGTCTGACATTCTCAAGCAGTCTAAAACTGCAGCGTTTCCAATGTGGTAGACACAACGAGTTAAATCCCACTTAAATGTTCACTGAATCCCAGCCACGTCAATACTCCCACCTAAGAGAGATCCGTGACAGCGTCAGCCAATGTTATGTCAGAATGAGTTTTTTTTTTCAAAATCATAGTCTTAAAAATGAACCATGGAACTGTAAAAAAGTAAAGAACTATATACTTTCTAATGACACTCTGATGGTGATTTAAGGCACCTGGGGCTCTTTAGCGTCATGTAAAACTGCCTTGAGTGACAAGAAATTCTCCTCTGTGTGCGTCTGTATTTTCTTCTAGCATCCCTGTGTCAAAGAACAGGGTGTTTCGAAGAAAAAATGTGGCTTTGGAATAGTCGAGGCTGAATTTGTTCACGTTATAACACTGATCAATTATTTACCTCAACTTTAAGGAGCATTTGCAGATCGAATATTCAGCATGGCATTTTGCTCTTCGACAAATACCACTTGAACGTGTCGGTCTTAATCAGATCAAATTTCATGAAACAAGATATGCTTGATAATTATTTAGACAGCTAGTTTGACTCTTGCTTTCATATTTCAGATGAGCCTGTACTTATCGAGACCCACGTATCTATAAGAAGCTTTGGAAAGATCTCCGAAATGGAAATGGTGAGACTTTATAAAGCCATGTTGGTTTATATACACTGCTGTCGGAAAAGTCGTTTCACTTGCAGCGTTTCGAGCTTTTGTGTTACTCTATAGGGGGTGGGGTAGTCATGTGGTAAAAACGTTCGCTCGTCACGCCGAAGACTCGGGTTCGAGTTCTCACGTGTGTGAAGCCCATTCGTGGTGTTCCCCACCGTGATGGTGCTTGGGTATTGCAAAAAGTGGAGTACATCACTACAGAATAACTATTATACATGTATATGGGAGTATACGTATACTTCATTTGATTGTGTATGATTATCGAATATTTTGAGTTATTCATGGAGGTTATAATCATGATTTATTAATGATTTATGTAAATGTGCTGTAACATACATGATGCTGGGTCTTTCGTAATACACACGTGTGTGTAAAGTAATTGATATGATGGCAAAAGAGCAGCTGTCAATGTGTCATGGTAGCCAACAATGTCTGTGTTGGCAAACCAGAGGGTGACAGCATGAACAATGAACGAACATGCATATGTAATGTTGAGTCCATGTTAAGTCGCCTGTCCGTAGATATGTCCATCGTATGTGATCACCAAATGGTCATCATATGATCATCTGTTCACGTCCATCGGTTTATGGTCAAGCCCCGTTTCCCAAATACTGGGAAAAAATAATCCTTTATAATATAAAATCCTTAAGAGTCTCTAAAGATTGACGACGCCTTATACGTCGTGAATGGCATCCTGAAAGCCTGGCATGAGTGTAACAGGAAAACGATAATGTAATTTCTCTTTAATTGGTGTTAATAACAACAATTAATCATTATGGGTGCAATACAGGTTAATCTTATATGTACAATGTTCTCAAAGCTGCAGAGTTCGAAATGTAATTCTACTTTCACAAGGAGGTCATCGAGATATAATTCAGTCTTATAGAATCAAGATCAAAGCCTGAATCGCCCATCAATTAGGTCTGATATTATACGTTAACATTATCGTAGTAGTTCCTATGTAATAAGTTAGCACCAGAAGCTTCTTGATGCTTGTCAATTGCGGTGATATATTACAGAAATCGACATCACTATCAATCACCCCAATAGACAAGGTCGTCCGAGGTCAAAACATAATTTGACAACCCAATATCAGATTACGGATAAAATATTGTTATTGCCTGTTAAGGCTGCGACCATTTCTAACCTGCGTGGCATCGCTTGTTTGTTCTAATTGCAGTCGAGATTCAGATAGGGTTGACGGGGTAAGAGAGTAGTCAATGATGGGAAATATTATGAAGAATGAACATCATATTTTATAACTATCTATGGTTGTCCTTAGAAGATTTGATTACAAACGTCAATATCGTTATGGCACATCACTTAACCCTTACATTATCTCCATCCCCAACTCAGAGGGTGTGGCTTCCGTGGAGTGGAGAGAGAGCCGTGGGATTAAAGCGTGAGCTCTTCAAACCAATAACCCGGGTTCGATTCCTACCACTGGTACATTCACGAAACCCATTTGTGGTGTCCCTCACTATGGCCGGAATATTATTAAAAACAGCATAAAACCATACCAACTCACCACATATCAGTGATGTCAATTTCATGTCTGCGGAACATGGACTGCGCCATCACACGTCATCTAATGAAATGGACATAAGATGCATATTTCTAAAAACATACTTTCAATCAGTAACACTGGTACGACAGAAGAATGTACGCATTGTCTGCACTTCTTTGCATACCGTTACAGGCCAAAACGATATCAGACCTGCGCTCACGGTAATAAATAATATCTTGCTGTTTTTTGACAATAAATGCAAGGTGTCTTAATACAAACATTAATATTAAGGTTGACTGGTTTAATAAAAACATAATCGGGTTAGACCGGTAAGTACCGCAACTTGATCAGATTTCTGTGCATCAGAAGGGCTTATTTGCCTTGCTGTTATGACACCATTATCGATACTATAGGGAGAGAATGATCTCTTCAGAATTTAACCAGCCTGTTATGGTGGACACTATAAATGGTAAAGTGTAGGCTTCTCCTGTAAAATACTGACAGGTCCTTGCATATTAAAGGGTAGAAGAATACTCCATCGCACTCGGCAATGTTCCAGCTATATGGGGTGGTCTGGGAATAACCGAGCTGAACCATAAAATCGAGTGATCAGCATCATGATCCTCGGTCTATGCAACTGGGATGCAATGACACGTGTCAACCCAATCAGCGACCCTGACCATCTGACCCCGTCAGTCGCCTCTTGCGACTAGCATGGGTTGCTGATGTCCAGTTATATCCCGGATCATCAAGGGTTATTTGTTAGTGATTCAGAAACACATATGCCTATCACATAGTGTAAATCGCATAACCGATTATGCTTTTAGCAGGGCATCTGTACAGCAGAAGCCGTTATGCTATGCTGAATATTTGTTACTGCACGACAGGTTAGGTCCACTCTAACCATTGTCTGTTTTTGGAACCTGAAATCCTTGCAAATTGGTGAAACGAAATATGATCTTTGACCACACTGTCGGTAAAATATGTGCTGATATTTTGGACAAGTGGAACGAACTCTCAGAGGGACAGCTATCCTGATGAAATATTGATCGAAGGTTTTAGATTCTGATAAAACCTACTTTCCGAATTTGAAGTTCCTTGTGGAGGGTCGTGTAAAACTTGACAAGTATTTAGGGAGTTCTGCCCGGGGCGTTGTGTAAACCCACTGGGAGGCCCGATTCTTTAGAAAAAAATGATTGGTTGTTAACGTCATGATTGATAAGTTTTTGACCATATGCATCAATGAACATGCTGTGCTAAAAGCATTGTGATTGTCAGCGCAACCTGAAGGGATATGGGATATTTCCATGAACAGGTCAAAGCTTTCACCAATGACATCATCAGCAAAGGGTGACCATGAACATTTCTAGATCCCATCGTTTACGGTTTCAGAAGTTAATTCATTGAAATTATGAAGGGCTTTACAAAAGATGCATGAAATCAAGATCATACCAATATTTCATTAATAAAGAAAATAGATTGAATGTGAATGAAAATGTGCCTTTTCTATATAAAGAGACCATAGTCTGCAAAAGATGTCTAGAAGGATTGTTTTAGTTGACCGTAGTCAGTATAAAAGTACTAAATTTAGTTTGCAAGACATAGATACAACAAACGTGTTTGGTTCTACAGAAGATTTAAGTCCTTATGCTTAGACCATCAAATACAATGAACAGAACAAATTAATGCATTTTACGACAAAACTGTAACTTATTATCAGCATTCAGTTAAGACCTACACGTTCATTTTCATGTATTTTTAACATGGATTCCATCGACTCGAAGGTATCTAGTTAGATACGTTCAACTTTCATGTTTTATAACTATTTCAAGTTGTAATCGTATATATTTTAATATGATAGGGGATGGCCAGTACGAATAAAACGAAATATGATTTTACGTTTTTTACAGCCTCAGTATGTTGTGTGTAGGTGTATGATATGATATTCAAATGTTGTCAAATGATGTCACATTAGACCTTTTAGTATTTTCTTCAGTCCGCTGTTCTTTTTAAAATAGAGAAGTTGTAGAAATCTCATATCTTCTTTTTGTGATCGACACTTGAACCTTCAGCTGTTCTTAAATGTCTGTTTGTTTTACCAGAGTTAGTTTATTTGTTGTATAATTCGAGCTCAATGACGGCCGTCTTTGGGGCAATCCACAGATTGAATTCGTGAGCATCACTTTTGGGATACGTCGGCATGTATTAAACAAGTCGGCGAATTGACCATACGATCCCCTTATACACTTAAAAATCGCGTTTAGAACTAGTCTTCGGAAAGACATGCTTGTCGTAAGAGGCGATTACCAGGATCGGGCGCGGACACATGTCATTGTACCCGAATGGCGTTGATCGGTGCACAACTAGATTGTTTTCTCAAGATTCGGGTGTTTACAGACCGCCGCCATGTAGGCAAACTATTGCTGAGTGCTGCGTAAACTAACAAATAAACAAATAAACACACCGTTCCCGTCAACCGCCTCGAACGACAAGCATGACTTGCTGTGCCGGATCTTCTCGCCTCTGACAACCCATCCAAATTACGCTTATAAAATACGATTGTGACATTAACACCTAAACGTAGGCACTTTCCAAAATCAGCTGATACTCGCTGTATCTACGACACAGGCTAAGGAAGAAAGAAGTTTGTAGTCGGTGTGCATCATTTAACACGATAGAGCTACTGCTGTGTGTGTATGCTATGTTACCACAGATGTCTCAAATTGAAGCATAATTACTGTACACATTTCCCCCAAATTCATTATCTATGCTGATCGTTGCCGTCTCTCTATCAGTCTTTTCGAACACTGAATGTGAACTACATTTGGAGCGTCTGGTATTAGTAGGGAGGACGTTCCTTTGCTTTGGTTTGCATTCATAATCATGTGTACACTCTGAGCCTGCTTTAATCACTGCCTATGTTTCATAGATTTTGTAACGACTGTAATTAAGTTTTGTTAGTGTAGTAAAACGTGAGAATGTTATGTTAGAATTCCATTAAAATAGTGTTCCGCTTCAAATAGATATGACGTGTATCAGACCCATGGAAAAGACTCAGACTCTTATACATCAGCGATCGAATTGATTGTATCTGACAATTGTTAGCATGCACTAAACACAATCACAAAGTTAGTCAGAACGGGGCTCGGGACAATAGCAGAGTGAATATGGTTTTACACCACTTTTAGCAATATGCCTGCGGCATCGGGGCGAGAAAACCTGTATCTAAATTTGATGAGAAATCTCCAAAGTCGTAATGGGACAGTTGGTCTTGTATTCAGTGGAGATTCGAGTTACAATTGACCTTCATGATCAGTAACCCATGCTTGTGGTAAGAGGCAACTAACGGGATCGGGTAGGTGGGCTCGCTGACTTGGTTGACACCGGTATCCTATTGCATAGATCGATGTTTATGGTGTTGATCACTGAACTGTTTCGTCCAGACTCGATAATTTACAAACAGGCTTTATTTAGCTGGAATAATGCTAAGTGTGGCGTAAAACTGGACTTACTTATTCAGTGCTGTGCAACTGTTGAACTTCCTTACCATAGAGGATCACCTGTTAAGTACGTGTTTGCCATAATATATATCATGATCTGTCAATCAGGCTTAATGTGTCACAAGTGTAAAACATTGAACTTCCGAGCACGATTGTGTCGCCACCCAGTTCCGGTGTCTCCCACAGCGATTACTGGAATATTGGTAAAAGGATCACCTACATCCATTAGACGCAAATACCGCTCCGCCACCCCTTAAAACAGCAGTCTCTTGACTTGGAACACTCTCTCTTTGCTCGTATCTCCAGTCTTGTAATTTCACTCCGCCGTGGGCGTTATTTCTGTCATCGTAAATTATAGATGGGGGTCAGTTGGCAATCCAAACACTTCAGCGTACGCAAAAACATAGAGCTAATCATTCTTATATTTATCTATAATTTTCTCCCCAGGATTATTCCTTCCAGTGCTACCTACGACAGAGATGGCACGACGATCGTCTCAAATTCCACATGGACAACGTCACTGAATTCACCCTCAGCAATCGTTTTCTTCAGTATATTTGGAAACCAAACACCTATTTCCTGAATGGCAAAAATTCCAAAGCTCACAACATCACCGTTCCCAACGCATTTGTTCGGATTCGAAACGACGGGCATCTGTATATGTCTCGAAGGTGAGTCTAATATCCGGTGCCCGGAAGCAAATCCCGCAAACCGGATATCCGGTGTCTCTCTGTCGAGTTTAGGGAACAAGGAAGCGTGACAAAGGAGCGGAATTGAACAAAGCTTCTGTGCCCCTGGCAATGAAACGTGCAGACATTGTCTGCTATATGCGAGACGCACCGGTGTCCATTTCTTCCTTGGAAATAACAGATTGAAATGTAATTAAATTTCGGAGACTCTGTTCTCTCCTGGGCCATCTTGTCGCCCAGCTGAATGAAACAGTAACGTTGTAAATTGGTTTGTGTAAGTAATTTATCTCATTATAGATTGGACCACGCTTCCCTTGTTCTGTACCGATGTTCGGGATGTATATCATCAACAATTTGCTGGTTGTATACGACAACTATTAACTTGGATTTAGGAATTTGTGAACAATGATGCTTTTCCTAGCCATGTTTGGTCGGAATCTATTATGGACTTGGTGTTCTGAATTTGCCCGTAAACGACACTTAAGTATTATTTAGTGTTGACAGTTTTACACCATTTTGGGAACGTTTGTTCATATTGTTTTGTGCACGCTTAATCGTGAAACTGTGACGCTATCCTAATATCTTACATTTGTATAGTTTCATTTACAGTTTTACGCATTAGGATGTGTTAATAATACTGGTTGCAGAGCCCAGAACGCACTAGCGTATTTCATTCCCAATGCTGACGTACAACCTCACGAAGCCTGTATAATGTCATACAAATCGAGTCCTAAATATTATTCTAACGTTCCAAACTTAGTGACGATATACCATTTTCAGTGCCCAAGCTCAAAACAGATGATAAATCCAGATTCCGAAGAAATCAGCATTTTGAACTCATTTGCTTGCTAACATGCTTATCATTTTTCAAAATATTTATGTTCGCCATCTGGAATACAAATTTAATACATTTAGTTGCCTGTTATTACGTTGAAATCTCGTGACAGATGTTAGCATCGTGCATAATTTGTGTCTTTTAGTTATTTCTGTTCATATGCAATGCAAATATAAGTTGTTGCTTATTAAATCAACAGTTCTACGGACAAGTGCCAAATTTGACTCTCATATATTGCTGTGGAGTCCGTTGTCTCTACAGCTGAGAAATTAAATAATCCATGAACGTTTTATTTGTTTTAGCCGTTTTGTTCTCATTTAAGTCATACGCAGTGAATGAGGATCATTACACGTTTGTCACCGCTGGCGTATGACGGACATGAAGAGTTACCTTTTTATTTTGTGGATTTCCGTTAAAGAAAACACATGCTTAGATGTGCATTTCATTCCCATTCGTTCATATTTATGTCAACTACATGCTACAAAACTCACGCGGGCTTGTTGAAATTGACGCTTTGAATCATAAGGATTTAAAATCTGTCTGCTTTAACACCAGAATCGTATTTGTCATCGGCCATTGAGCAGTGGAGACGTGCTTAGAGTTCCTGAAAAAGTCAAGTTCTTGATTTCAATTGCTTCAGAGTGTGTCAAAGCTTACTCCGACGTCAAAGTACATCAGGGCATAGTGACATGCATGTCATTGAGGTGCGGGTATTTTTTAGCCCTATGAAAATCCTGGTTAGAATTGATCTTAAACAACCCATGATTGTCATTAGAGGTAACGAGATCGGTTAGTAAGGCTCTCTGACTTGGCTGACATTTGTCATTGTATCCCAATTGCATAGATAGATGCTCATTATCTTGATCACTAGACTGGCTGTTCCAAACTCGATGATTTACAGATGGCTGCCATACAGCTGGAATATTGTCGATAAAATAAACAAAATCACCATCCTAAAAATCACTTTCCATGTTTTTCGAAAGCAAATACTTTGGATTTTATTGTATGTTGTCCTCATGTTCGCTGAATATAGAGACAAAAAAGTAAAAATGTCCACGAATTCCAAAATGCAAGGATAGAGCTTCATGTCATCTGAAATCATTTCTCAATTGACTGGTCGCAAGTCAAGGTTGTCATGGTGATGTATACGCCGCTACCAGAACCGTAGACACACTCAATCATCATCTGGCGATTTCAATATATATGTATGATCTTATCTGTATGATTGACTTGCCTCGCGTCGTGGATGCTGGAACGATTGAATCAAGGACTGAAGAATAAGGGATTTACGAATAAACACTATGGGTGAAAATACCGATGATTGGATCGTGTGAAAAGTCGATCAACTGGCCGAGGTAGAGTATTTAGTTAAGACAATGAGAGGATAAGACCGCATTAGACAAGAGTAGAGTTGCGAGCAGTGTTAAATGCCACAGTTAAGCGTATTACTGTATAGTTTGTACATAGGCAGAGCGGTGAACAGTATGAGCAAAGGTCCATATCGGTAAGTGCAAAGGTCTATATCGATAAGTGGATGACACAAACATAAGGCGTATGGGTGGTGTGGTGTGGTGTGGTGTGGTGTGGTGTGGTGTGGTGTGGTGTGGTGTGGTGTGGTGTGGGAGCACATATGATGAACACCCAGTCTTCATTCTGTTTTTTAACGACAATAAACTACTTGGGCTTCGGGACTTGCCACAGAACGACAAGCAAGAAACACTCCCTTTACTCTTGCGACAATGGCCTGTTGCCATAGAAATTCCATCCGATCCACTTTTTATTCTATCACACTTATGGCAATAACCTATTTCGAAAAATACTGCCAAAGTATCCCCATGAGATTTTATGGGTATGAAAGCTGATGAATATCACAGGAACGCTTTAAAAGGCAGTCAAGCGATTGATGTTTGAAGTTGAAGGCTGAAGTCTTATTACTCCTCCAACTGCAATCCTGGAGGAAATGGAAAGACCATGCCATTACCAGCCTATTCCTGTGCTCTTTGCACTTCTAGAAATGAGCCAGCCGATGTGCTGCCCTTTAAACCGAAAGCAGAAAGTCCTTGTCAAGAAAATAGACTTCGGCATGGCATTACCTCCATCGATGTGATCTGATCGTCATGCTCCCCGAAATTGAAGGTTCCATACATCAGAAACCTCTCAATCATATTTCACCAACCGCCGCAGCCTGATAAGAGGGTCCTCTGTGCGGTTATTGAAAGATGATAGATCAATGATATAAGTATGTCCAGTGAAGGAAGTGTCATTCAAGATAAATTTTCCGATTTCTCTAGCCCGAGGAAGAGTCGGCAAACTCCCCCAATCAACGGATGTGTAACTCCTTTATTCGGAAGTAGAATGATACAGAGGAATCGGTGGAATCGGAGTCCTCGCCATTGGAAATCACGATCACTCCTCACGCTAGAGAGAGATCGTTTTTTCGCAAAGCAGGAGACAAATGATGTATTGGTTTTAATGGCAAGCTTTTTGAAAAGATGGGATTTAATTGCGCATGGTGTCAGCTGCTACCAGTAAAATGCCACCAAGTTCCAATTGATCGGATTTCGCAGCAGTGAAATAGCGACATGAAGTTCCTGATAGTTCGCTCGTTAAAACGGAACCGTTTCTTAACCGTAGCCAAATCCCGTTGTTAACCTGTCGACCCGAAACTTCCCCAGCTTAATATAAAAACATGAGTCCATTTGAAACTTCTCCAAGCTCAACTAGATCTTTTTATGCATCTTTGATGAAGCGTTTTGCTTTGTAGTCGGACATTTTCTTCTGAGTTCGATGAAAGAGGGAAACGATCTTAATTCTTTAAACATTGAAGCCTAATACACCTAAGATAAGATTTAGTACTCGATTGATTTCACCATAAACCTTACACAACTACAAATTTGAAGAAGCCTTTACCTCACGTTGACTCATCCTGGCCAGATAGGACCCTGTTTTCATAGACAATAGATCATTCATACAATCTGACAATGTTCATATGATTAATAAATAAAGACTTAAGTGCTGATTACTAGGCGGGATTAACGTATCACAATGTGCCAGAAATTCCGATAGCATCTTTGAAATGAGATAGCAGCGACAAGGCAATTATGGACCCCCCATCACAGTCACGTTCTCAACTCAATATTCAAATTTTGGTATCCCATTCTGATACAGAATTATAGCTATTTCATAAATCTCACCGTGGTTCACAAGCTGATTACAAGCTAATGTACAAACTGAGTTTCTGAATTCAAATCATTTATTTCCCTATTGAGACTCAACCCATGGCACTAATGATCTCATTAAGCGCTATTCCAAACACAGTATGCTAGTTTAACGTTATGAATAAGCAGTATTTGGCCTAACATTTACATATGTGAGAGACATTCCTTTGTCCTTTCAATAGGAATGTTTTCCAAGTCCATGATGGTTTATTGATCAGATGAAACTGTACATTTTCATTGGATTCAGTATGTTAGGATGAAAATGAAATGAAGATATTTTTTACGATTAAATTATTAGTTATAATTGCAGCAAGCGATGAATATGTATCTGTATGTGAAAATCGTTTTTCAAGGGATTTGTCCAAAATCTTAAATTAGACTATCAAATATTGACGCATCGTCTACAATGGGCATAGCATACGCGATGCAGTAAGGTTGGATGTTGTGGAACAGTCTCACTACCAGACTAATTCTCTTGAGGGCATTAGTTCTTTTATACCTAATATTAAATGAGAATACGATCTCATGACACACGCAAGATTCTCCCTAGCAATGCCAGTCTTATGATTTCAGATTAGATAACGAAATTAATCCCATGCATTCTCAGAGACAAGGCACGGCAACGTAAGTCCGTGTTAGACGACCGGAAGTCCGATGAGACCGTAATATTTGCTGTGTTCGATAAGTGCTGGTGGAATCAGTACAGCCTGTCTAACCTGAGTTGGTATTCCTCCAGATATTTCCCTGGAGCATGATCAGAATTGCTATGTAGCATGTTTGGGTATTGCATTTCGTCATCACGATATTTTACATTTGTCTGGACACCTCATCGAGTGATAAGTTTCGTTTTGGACACGGACATGCATCACGTTGGAAGTCCTCAGTACATTAAAACATATTTAAATGTCTTTTGAAGTTCGAGCATTGTTCAATGGAGGACACTATGTACATGTAATTCACAATAGACGTTTGTCATAGAAAAACAAGACAGCTGTCTTGTGAAAAACGAACATTTCGTAATTACGGATCTTTGCGAAAGATTCCAAAATGACAGGTGCATATTAGGATAATTGTTTGATAAAAAGTTTACAGTGCTGTTTTGCACAATAGACGTAAATGGAGAGAGTGACATCTTGTAGAACTGAAAAAAACATAAATGGATCTGTGTCCATAGAATGCTGTTATGCGATAATGGATCGTTTTTTCCTCTAGTTGTTTGTTTGGATGTATTGTCACATTTTGAAATACAACCTTAACCTTTGATGGTAGACAAAGGGCTCATTTTCACGGACGGTAGGAATTTCATTGTACGTTTGATCATGATACAAGGGCTTTACGACAAGATATATCATATTTAAGAAATGACTGTAAATAAGCGTATCTTCTAGCTTTTCTTTAATATAGGCAGCTTGGTCTGAAATGGCTCTTTGTATCAAGAGTATCGGTTTGATAGAAGATGATCATCGTGTTCACTTAAAGCAGCAACACTAGACTAAGAAATGTTTTGTTTTGTTCGTTTGTCGTTTAACGACGTACTCAGAAATATTCTTTACGACTATGGTAAGTATTCGAGTCTAGACAAAACGTCCAGACACAAAGACCGTGAGGATCGATCGAGATACGATGAGATGCATCAACACAAAGAGTCTGACTGCACGATTTCGAAATTATTTCGTGCCAGAATCTCCACTGACATCAATGAAAACCTTATGCTTCTTGCAACTTTTATCAGGTGTGTGTGTGTGTGTGTGTGTGTGTGTGTATCGCAAGTAACTTAGGTATAAAACTCAACGTTAATTTCTAGAAAAATCTCTTAGTAATAAGGCAAAAGATGTATATTTTTATGAATTTGACATTGAATTACATTTTGACATTCGGTGTTGGCAAAACATATTATGCTGAAGTGATGCAAATATAATCACGCCTAAGCCGCCACCTTAAATCTTAATTACATGAAACATCATTCATGATGATATTGCATCCTGCTTTTTGTCTGGTATTGTTCTTTTTATTTCATTTCTGACTGAACAACCTATCTTAAAGTTTGTGCAAAGTTTGCCATAAAGCATTCGCTGAACCTTTGATTTCATGTATGAAAATAAACCAATCTGCAAAATTAAATTTCTGACGGATTCATTTATCCTTCCAGATTGACCGTGAATGCTAAGTGTCCCATGCATCTTCACAGGTACCCCATGGGTAAAATCAAATGTCCTCTAAAACTTGGAAGCTGTGAGTATATCATTTTATGTATCCCATATATTTTAATGCATATGCGATCGACCTCTCTCTCTCTGTCTCTCTCTCTCTCTCTCTCTCTATATATATATATATTATGTAGAGTGAAATATCTGTGAGTTAAATGGGGGATGCGGAATGTAAAAGGGGAATTGGAAGGATAACAAGAGAGGATGAAGAAAAATGAAAAGGAGGGTGGTCGGAGATGGGTGGAATTTGAAGTGGCTGAGAAAGTTGGAGTGGAAGAAGGCGGAGACAAAGGTAAAGAGATGAGAGACGAATTCAAAGACTGTAGCAGTGGACGCTGAACGGTACATTTCCACATAAGACAATGATCAGTCGTATATCCCCTGGCATTACTCCCTGATCCCTTAATACCCTGGATCAACCCGTTACCCGATGGGAAATTATATTACGCATTCAGCGGTTTTCTTCTTACCACTTCCATGCTCATAGCACATTACCATCGGCTTCATTCGTGGACAAAGAACATTTGATGACCACCATTCTGATGCAAGTTGTATCTTGCCACGTCCTTGAGACATTATCATTGATTCTCTATGGGCAGGCAGGCCAATTTATATGCAGGCTGTGCATCCAGGGGAGATTACTCTAAATCCTCTGATTACGTCACTTCCTGTGAAGACCAGCTGCTCCTGTTGTCGTCTGTCAAAACAGTCTATTGTCTCTGTATTTAGAAATTCTGCAGACATATGTTGTAGTTTCTGTGAGGCATTTTCTGAATACTGTCATGGTAGGGATGAAACGAGGTGTTATCGTATATTTCTTAACAGATAGTGTAAGAACTCCTGTGGTTCCATTTGATTAAAATAGTGCTGTAAATAATTAGATCGCCTTCGTGGTGTAGTGTGTAAAGAGTTTATCCGTAGAGAGGAATGTTTGTGGTTCGATATCCGCCCGCCATGAAGGATGGAACTTGATGTTACCGTGGCTAGCGCTGGGAATAAGGGACATGGTCAAACTGGCGTTTTGGTCATGAAACAAAGTTTGAATGTCTTGAAGTGAATACTCTAAGTTGACATCCGTGTTTAATTGCGGCAGGGCATTTAAACGTGTTAACATTACAAAACTGGCAAAAATCTGGGCATTGTTTAAGGTAAGGTTTTGCCACTTTTGCTCATAATGTATTGGGAATTTGTCAAATGACTTATGCAAACACAATAATTTGAACGCTATTACGCCTACTAGAGATACAGCAGACATACGATTTGTTATTGAGCTCGTTATCAAAATTATTACCTCATTGGATTTCCAGTTATGTTAGTCTTTGTCTTCACAGCAAAACAGGATTGTAGTTTGACATATTTCTGACAAAAATACATTATATTAACATCGGTGACTGGTGTTCACCTTCTAACCTGACACGTGTCTCCTATTTAGGCACTATCGATGAAACGCAAGTGCTTATTCAAATGTGTTCCAAACCCACCATTATTTCTGAATGTTTTAATTGGAAACAGATTACCGTTTGTCAGGCAAATATCTCAGACATGATGAAATAAGTTTCATTTCTTCCCCAACCAAAGACCTTTAACCCATCACAAACACCACGTCTGTGATCCATGTGGAGATGTGATCGCTCTGGCAACCTCTTGATAGGACAATAATGAAATGCAAACATACAAAAACGCATGAAATGCGATTTTGAACGCTAACCACCACTGAAATATAACTCACTGGATTACTTGGAAAACAACTCTGATTTAAAAAACAATGTATTGTCGGCCATCATTCATCTGAAATAGGGATATTGATTAATTCCCCTCACTCATTCTGGTGTTCGCAACCAAATTGTTCCGAATAATTGTATTCTGTTGTTGAAGTAGATTTATGTAATCGGCTGTTCATCTTTAAATTGCGAGGGGAGGCATAACATCTGATATCAATTAAAATCAGGATGAACTTGCGTAACATGTGTCAAGGGACATTTTAAAGTAATCGCGTCAAATGAGAGTGATTTGGGTGTTGTCTGGGAAACTGCTGTTCCAGAAGAATTCATGGGAATTCGAGGGAATACTTACAGTCGTTCAAGGAGTCACTGGTAGTGAATTCGCCTCGACAATGTTCCATAGTACCATGCGCATTTCACGATTGTTAGAAATCGTACATGTTTATAAAAGTTTGGGCTCACATCATAAGTGACAAAGCGCCATATCCTCAGCTGGCTGCACTACAAGTAATATGACCGTACGTAATACTCAATAATGTTTAATATGGTGTAGTTTTTAAAGTTTAACGTGGTTTAAACTCCATATCTCCTTATTTTGGTTGGTTCCACAACGGATGTTTTCATCTACTTCTCAGGTTTTACCGTGGGCTAAACTCCATATCTCCTTGTTTCAACTGGCTATACCACGGATGTTGCGGTGTATTTCTTAAAATTTAGCATGGTTTAAGTTCTATATCTCATTGTTTCAGTTAGCTATA
Organism: Haliotis asinina; assembly: GCF_037392515.1. NCBI lineage: Eukaryota > Metazoa > Mollusca > Gastropoda > Lepetellida > Haliotidae > Haliotis > Haliotis asinina. The sequence continues at coordinate 50,412,429 of NC_090281.1, forward strand.
CCGCGGAGGTTCTGGTGTACTTCTTAAAGCTTAACATGGACTACACTTTATATCTCATCGTTTCAGGTGACCATACCACGGATGTTATGGTCTATTTTCTTAAAATTTAACATGGTATAAACTCTATATTTCATTGTTTTAGTTGGCTATACCACGGATGTTATAGTACACTTCTTAAAGCTTAACATGGACTGAAGTCTTTATCTCATCGTTTCAGGTGGCTATACAACGGGTGTTATGGTATACGTATTAAAGTTTAACATGGCTTAAATCCCATATGTTCTTGTTTCAGTTGGCTATACCACAGATGATATGGTGTACTTCTGGAAGGGGGCGGTCGATACGTATGAAGGCCTGACAACGTCAACGTTTGAGCTTGGAATAATTGAAACATACAACACAACGTCGAGAAATACTTTAGGTAAATATATTATTGAACAGAATCGTATTTAGGACAGTTAACGTACGCCTTAATTTACGCATTAAACTAAAGCAGCAATGCACCTATTTCGACCTGTAATAAATCTTTCCATTATATTTCAAGCGAATTCGTGACTTGCCTTTGCATGTGTTTTTGATTCATGTGTTTTAAACACCCATTAGCAAGTATTTGGTATTATTGACAGTGGCTAATAAAGACACGCAAATGATGTGGACGGAAAACGACTCGACCTTCAGTCTTTCTTATGATTACTTAAGTGGGTTTCACCATCAGGAATAGAGATCAGAGTTAGATTTTGTCCAAATGCAGTGCAAACTGCCAGTTGTAACTGATAATTGAATTTCTGAGTTCACACTGGGTAACGGTTTCATTGATTTCGTAGTCATACTGGCTGGGAACGTCCCATTCGTGATACTCATTTTTGATGTGATATCATTTTATACTGCCGTTATATGGAATTATCATTATATTACATATGGTGAGGTGATTGTACATCTGCAGCCAATAGTTAGAACAATGTTTTGATCAACGATTTCAAATAACAGCTTTAAAACCTACTCCATAACCGTAAGACACGTATGATTCCGACCTGCCAAAAGCTTAGTCGTACGTTTACTTAGTGAGAAACAGCTATAACGTTTGATAAGTGATGTCTAAGTTAATATGTAAAAAAAGTGAGTGTGTGAGTTTAGTTTTACGCCGCATTCAGCAATATCCCAGCAATATGGCGGTGGTCTGTCATTAATTGCCAATGTGCCCAATAAATCACGGTTATTACTGAGTGGGGCTTTGACCAACATTAGACACTACGGTTGTACGAATGTGAAAACGACGACTAAATTTCCTTAGCAGTAGTCATTAAATGGATTTCGATTTAAAATCATAAAGTGTACACGAGTTCGTCATAACCGTGTTCGCTATAAAGGTAGGTTATTGAAGATTAGATGTTCCTGTAGGTCTCTCCGAACGATATATCAAATCTTGATTTCAGCCAGTTACTCATATTTTTAACACAACCATCGCACAAAACGCGGGCGGTGGGGTAGCCATGTGGTCAAAGCGTTCGCCTATGACGCTGATAAAATATGCATTGGTACAATGTGTGAACCCCATTTCTGGTGTTCCCCGTCGTGATATTTCTGAAATATTGCTAAAAGCGGCGTAAAACTAAACTTACTAATTTGAAACGATACCCCATGTCAGACTTTGCTTTTCTACGTTCGATTGATATAATTACAATGTCTGTTCATGAGACACACATATGCAGAGGCAATTTACAACGCAGCTATTACTAGAAAAGATTATTGGGTCAGATAATCAGGTCGCACGTTCTGGAAATAATGTAATCCATCCGCGAATATTAGCACGTCGATCCAGACAGACAGTAGACAACACCGAGATAAACAACGGCCGCTCTTCGGAGATGGAACCCTTCGATCATTGTGTTTTAGAGATAACATATCTTAAACGGAGTTTGATGAAATATTAATGATTCTACGGAAACAGAGATATGAAAGGGGAAATTGAACACAATAACATATGCTAGCCGTCGGTTAAAAAGTAGATTGGCTGATATAAGTCATTTCATGTCTAGTCAGGCTGGTTACTTCCACCGATATTATTTATAAAGCCAAGCGGATACATACAAATTGAATCACGTCAAATATGAAAAGGTTATCACGTTAATCTAAGGGAATTTAATCATTCCTTCCGTACGAATAGATTTGATTGTCCTGAACATGTACGTGTATCACTGCTATAACATGTTTTTGATTGTTAATAAGTCTCCAAATTTGATAGAATTCTGAATTTTAGTTAAATTAAATTTTAAAGAACATCAACAGCTTATAACCGTTACAGATATATTAAGAAATCAGGCAGACAGACAGTTTTATTCAGTATAAGAGCCGCTGGCCCAAAATACAAATCACTTGCCCTTGAGTAATTAAAGCGCACATATGAAACATAATCAAGGTATACAGGACCCTAATATTACGTCACCATGGTTATGGCAAAGACAGAATCCTTATACCCTGCTGTGATGTTTCGGTGAGTAGTCATCTTGTTTATTAACCATAGAGTAAACTGAATAAACAGGAAACGCTTATGTTACAGAGTGAATCATACACAAATAATATACACAGAGTGAATTAAACACAAATAGATGAGCTATCGGGGAACAAATTTAATACTTGTGTGTGTGTTAGTGAATGTAGGCAACTGGGCAAAATTCCTACAATAGTGGCCGTGAGTGGACACAGAAACACGATAGCCCTCTTCGGTTTACAAACAATAGACGCTCAAAACGGTTTTCGAAATGTATAAATAAATACACTAGTGGGCATCTCCATATTAGTCTAACCATTTTAAAATATGGACAATGTCACTGAATTGCCTGGGTTTAGAAGAACGTCTATGTGCATAACAAGCAGAAGCTGTACGCCCAGTATTTAAATGACAACTTCATAGAATCATTTTTAAACCGGTCATTGCCGTGACGTTCTTCTGTTAGAATCGGCTCGGAAGTTGAATGCGGAAGATATTTCCGAAACCAGCTGGGTGTGCTCACACTCCCCATGATAGTGTTCTTCCAGTAGGAAATTAACTGTACCGACTTAGTAATTACCACATTTTCATTTCAGGAAAATTTTCTATTCTTGGAGTTGACATACATATGCATCGCCATATTGGATTTTACATCCTGCAGACTTACCTCCCTTGCTACCTGATTACATCCCTCTCATGGATATCATTTTGGATCAATAGTGATGCTGCACCTGCAAGAGTTTTGCTAGGTAAGAACATGCATTAAAAGTTAGTGTTGCCATGTATTTGTGACAGAGTGACAGTTTGGACGCCGGGATTATCTGGTAGTTCAACTTGCCATTAAAGGTAAAACCATTTCCGGCGTTTCATAAAATTTTAGAAATTCCGCTGAGCGGTGGGTTAGCGAAGTGGTATAAGCGTTCGGTCCTGTTCGATTCTCCACATGGATGCAATGCGTGAAGCTCATTTCTGGTGTCCCCAGACGTGATAGTTCGGGAATATTGCGAAAAGCGGCGTAAAACCATACTCACTTCCTCACTAGAACTCCTGCCAAAGCGACGTTAAGGCATTTCTATTTCATTCCTTATGAAAATTCGCGTATGTATTTTTAGTTTACAGAAGGGGCAAAGTTTATTCTTAAGTGTACTGTGTCACACGTTTTGTGTCCACAAATGGTACTGTCAGTTACATTCCAGTGGAATATTCGAACGGCGTTTTCTTGCACGTCACGTCACTTGGTGTTGTCAGGATGCAATTATCATTCATTAACACATAAGGGTAGTGCAGTTTTATTAAAGCGACATCATGGAAAATATAATTATGTCACGTGGGAATACCTGCATTTTTGACTTGAAGTTACAATTTGTTTGTGATGATTGTATGAGACATTAATGTCCAGATAAACTATTATCACAACATGCTATGTCAGTCTGGAATCTCGGAATTTCCCGTTTGATTATTAGATTTTTATTAAAGTCAAAGTTCATAATATGCAATGAATGAAAACGCAGTGTTGTTGCAACATTTGGAAACATCTTAACTCCAACATTATCAGACAATAGGAAACATTACGTATACACTCAAACATTATCATTCATGTGGAAACATTACAGACCAAACATTATCATTCATTTGGAAACATTACAAACCAAACATTATCATTCATTTAGAAACATTACAGTCCAAACATTATCATTCATTTGGAAACATTACAGCTCAAACATTATCATTCATTTGGAAGCATTACATCCCAAACATTATCATTCACTTGGAAACATTACAGCCCAAACATTATCATTCATCTGGAAACATTACAGCCCAAACATTATCGTAAATTTGGGAACATTAGAACCCAAACATCATCACACGTTTGAAAACAATAAAACTTTATCTCAAATTTGGAAAGATTACAACACAAACATGATGAGAAATGTGAATATCAGATCTTGTTTTACAGGTGTTACAACAATCCTGAGCACTGCTGCTATTGGAATGACTGTTAGAGAAGGGTTACCCAGAGTGCCATACGCCACAGCATTAGATATCTTCCTCAACGTGTGCTTAGTGTATGAGATGGCGGCCCTGATCGAGTATGCCGCGGTCAACTACTTCATGACAATATGCTCTAAACTTAATGCACCACACGAAGACGATGAAGATGAAATTGTGAGTGAATACCATTAGTTTCGTAGCCTAGACACATAGTGTACATAGTTCTGGAGGATATAGGATCGCGGCATGCGTAGATGGTATGCTAAGTACACATTCCCCTTTACTATTTTATTCTATTTGATATGCAACGACACTTCTGAGAAAATGATGGAACAAACACCGATCCGATTTTGCAGAGGATAATTCTACTGCCATTTGTCTGCGAGATATTATCTCATATCTCTCTGACTTTTGGTTCGAATCCACATAGGCATATGTTATGATCCCAAGTCTGCAGAGGCACATATTTGTTGTCAGGTATCATCAAAATGGTAAACGTATACGTCCATTATGTCTATTCTGTGACAAAATAGCTGATCCAAAATATGGTCGGAAATGAATACCCAGGAAGATTATGCATAAAAATTATATAAATTCAGTTGTATATTACTTGTTCTTCCGAATGACTAGTGACTACGATTCACAGAGAGAGAGAGAGAGAGAGAGAGAGAGAGAAACAGAGAGAGAGAGAGAGAGAGAGAGAGAGAGAGAGAGAGAGAGAGAGAGAGAGAGAGAGAGAGACTCCATTTCAATTCACGTCAGAAAGACGTTTCTCGGACTTTGGCTAATACGAAAGTGATCTTTACCTGTGTCCTTAAGCCTATCAGAAAACAGCTTTCTTCATTTTACAGAAATAGTGACCTTCATTGAAGACATTTAAAAATGGAATCCATTCCTCGATTCAACATGTGAAAAATGAACAAAAGAATTTCGACTACGAGATGGCCCAGATTGTTTGGCAGTACTTCCCACGGGCTACGGAAAGTTTCTTCCGAAGCAAATGTTTGCGTTTTTTTAGAAGCGAGATATAGACGCTCTCTAGCATTCGGAATCAGTCGCACAACCTATAACTGATGTGCGGAATGTCCCGTGTGAACAATTTCCGAGGCTGCATGATAAAAAAAAACACATTCGAATTTTTACGTTCGCGATCTCGCAAAGGACGCACTGGTTGGTCGAATGCAAGGCTTTTCAGAAATAACCTGTGATGCTATGTCCCCTTTCCAAATCTTTGTGCAGCGGTAAGGTCTGGTTTTATTTAGCTTGAGGGAAACTTGAAGACTTCTTTGACTGGCATTGTAAAAGTTGGCAAGAACAATAACATAGGCAAACTTTGTGGAAAAACTCTTCAGTATTTCGTTAGTGTGACGTTTCGATACTGATGCTTGTACCGTTGTCTGCACGGCACAGGAATCTGTATCAAAACGTCGAAACACACGAGCGGACAGCAGTACAAGGATCTGTATCGATACGTTGCACTAACGAAATGAAAAAGAGTTCGTCTATAATAAACACCTGGACAACGATGACCGCCATGGGGCACGATGAAAACCAGCCAGCTTACCAAATGATCCTATTTAGTTCATTCTCACGACATCAATAAGTCACCAGGACCGAATGTAACCCAATATTGATACGAGGGACGGACCATAAGACACCGACTGCTGGCTTCAATCCGAAAATATATATCCAGTTAATTACTAGGGTTCATACGGTTTCAGAATTTATCATCTAGAACTATTGATGTCGAGAAGAAGCTCACAATTTGATGACATCAACCCGTATCTCTTTGTGCTCAGCTGATAACACTGCTGTTCTCATGTCCAAGGTTTTCCAACACTAGTTATCACGAAGGAATGGGTTGTTAGTGTGTTGTTTTACGCCGAACTCAGCGATATTCAAGATATATGGCGGATTTATGTAAATAATTGAATTTAGACCAAACAACCCAGTGATCAACATCGTGAGCATCGATCTACGCAATTTGGATGCCATAGCAAATCTGACAACCGCTCCCATTAATCGCCTCTTACGATAAGCATTCGTCAAGACCAATTCTAACGCGGATTTTCACGGCTTTATCACGAAGGAAGGCATATGTTTGTTTGTTTATTGTTTGCAGCTAAGGTCAGCAAAATTTCAGCTGTATGAAGGATGTCATCAAATGACATCATGAGTATCGATGTATACCCGAAGTCATTGAACTACATATCTGCATGAATATTTACAATTAATGTGAATATTTACAATTAATGTTAACGCGCTGTCGTGAATCTGAAAAGGAAAAGAAAAGAAAAGCTCACTTTTTATACCACATTTCGCTCTGGTCCAGCTTTTTTGACACGCGCTCTAAATGTTAACACATGCTAACTCAGGTCAGCTCCAAGACATTACCTACCTCCTTCAGTATGTTAAAGGTTGCCAAACAAACAGCTAAGCAAGGTCCAAGAAGAGATGATAACGTGTTCAAACATAATGAAAAAGCTGCACAGCCATTTAAGCGTCAATTCTCTTTGCCCGGAGGAGTTGCGCCCCTTTTCCGCGTCAGCGACACATGATCGGTTCAATCTCAGATATGCTCTGACTCTGACTCCAGGTGAGTCAACACATACCTCACGCGTTCAGCAAGCATGCATAAGATCAGACTTTCCGCCAACTCAGCTTAGCCCGCCTTGATATCACGAAATGTTGTAACAATTCAAATTGACAATAAACCAAATTCCCATGAGCGGGGGAAGGTTTCAATTCTAAGAAACTTTTTAAGTGCATTTCCTTTGCCCTGGCTCGTGAGGAAATCATATTTATGAAATTTCATCTATGTGAGACGCGTCTCGACATACCTAGTGGTAACATTATTATCGATTTTGTCCATGTGAAAGGAATGCGTTGTTGGTTAGGTTTTTTATGGGACTGAAAGGATGTAACTCATCCCGTTCCCCGTGTATGCCTACTAGTACAATAACAGACTTGTCAAACATATAAAAATGGTTTGGCACTCGACTAGATATTGGAAACAGCATGACACAGAATGATATCACCAATTTTGTTAAAAGGAAATATTGGAATTCTCTGGGTTCCATCATTGTCAGTGCAATCATACGCGGTAATACAATTTTTGCATCACAGAAAATGTGGGCCGCTTTTTATCAATTTTCTATGCAAACAGATGCAAACCTTGGCCACATACGTGGATCAAGTTCACTGCAGTCGACCAATTTATCCATTATGTCAAGCTTGACATTTACCGTTATTCCCTTGAAACAACATATAAAATTATAGGTCTTGCCTTCTAGCACATTAGGTTTGTTGGCAGAACACTAGTCAAGGGATATTGCATTGGGTATCCTTTTTTCAGAACGTGCTGCTCTTAATCTCACGATGTGTCGAGATAAAGAGAAACGACGGTGTGTTTTGAAACTTATTTACTAAACGCGTTAACTCAATCAGTTAGAAGAAGATCACGGACGATTTATGCCTTAATTTTAGATATTCAGAATCTGTGGTTTCAACGAAGACCTAGCGATATTGTCAAATCCTATTCTTTCAGTGTCACAAGCTCTTGTTTTTAGTTGACGATAAGGAGAACATGACTAGAATACCGACGACAAACCAAAACATCATGGCGAGAACTAATTGCATTTGGACCATTTTTATTGGGACGTGTAAGGCATGAAGAGACGTGAGTCACCCTGTCAGCACTCTGAAGGTCTGACATCTGGCACTTACATACTCTTCTTGTTGCATTAATGGCTGGGAAATAGATCTTTCGAAAGATGGAAAATCCAAAATAGACTCCTGACTATACTCGAACCATCAACTCTAATTTGGTTGACAAAGAACTACACTTCAGATTGTGGCGTACCTTTTTAGGATAGAGCCGCAGTCTCTTGTGAAATCATAGGGATATGACGTGAAACATATGCTTCCAAAACGTTCCAATCCAGTACCAGAAATGCGGAGATGGTTAGATATAATTCCTGAATTTTGAAACCTAAACATGTGTACGAGACTTTCAACCATCAAAATATTAAACAAATTGCAGTCCTCTAATTTACATATTGGACATAGTTTTAACTTTCTGTTCATCTATGAGAGGATCAAAGATCAAATATTTTTAATTTGACGTAGAGCACCGCAATATACTCCGGCATTACAAGTAGCATATAATGTGCTTTATTACAATTGCTGTTTCTCTGCTGAACTGGTCATCCGTATTGATTGTCTCAGCAATTCTCCTGTGCGAGGTGTTATTACCGCAGTGAAGATTTGGTGAAGCACTTCCAGTGTGAAAAAGCAATATGTATGTGTCTAGTAAACTCATTGGCCACCACTTCAGACGAAGGGCTCTCCGAATGATGATCACATAATCACAATGTCTGCTTCGAGACAATGCAGAGCATTTGTTTTCGATGTCTGAATATGCTTGTGATGAAAGAAGATGAAGTACCGCAAAGTTTTGATATCGGTCCTTAAACTATGAAGATGGAATAAGGGTTGTAGCAAAGCATTGCTTTACTGGTCAGGTCTTTAGATACTTTCAGAAAAAATGCTTCAAAAAGTGGTGATAGATTATGCATGTCACTTATGACATTCAACGACTGTGGTAAGGTTTGATCTGAAGAGTTTCTCACAAATACATTTGGAAAACATTCAGAGAAGCACGTCGTACTGTTATATAGAGTTGCAGTGTACAGACTGTTAGGGATTTAAACCCCACAGTATGCACACTTTCAAAAGCAAACTTAAAAGAATACTGTATTCATATATACAGGAACAGTGTAAATGGGGACACTTATTATTCGACAACTTTAAAAGAAACCCCAATAGAATCTTAATGTTTAATGAACAGGCGATTAAAGGAACATATCCACACAATACAAGGCTATTTTGATACAGATATGAGGTTAAATTTCATTCTTAATATGGACCATGAGAATATATCAACAGACGAGCTCGAGACTGTCCACTCGAGAAGGGTAATAGTTATGGCAAAACAAGACTTATGTCTTTGATGTCATCGGCGTCATACCTCCAATAACGTCTTGATTGTATTATTGGGATATCTTTCTTTTCACAAGATGCAGTCACTGACGTTCTCATATTGATAGATTAGACAATGCGTAAATCATTGCGATCGGAAAGTAAACCTGACATAGAAGTTTCTTGTTTCAGGACATTTCGGAAATCTAATCTAACCATGAAACAATATATGCAGAAGATGACTAAAGGTATCACAACTCAATTTCAGCATTAATAAAGACAAAGAAAATCAGCCGCAATCTGGCCGTGCACAGGTATTAAATCAGACGTGACTCTACTCAGGACGAAACGTGTCAATACTTGTCGTAAGAGGCTCTGGTCGTTTCGTACAGTGCTTTCTGACAACTTAGTGTTTACCAGAATGCATAGGGCGTAATAATAATGTTAACAACTATCTCGATTGGTGCAGACCGCCATAATATATACCGGAATGTTGCTGCGTCAGTGTTGAACAATAACCAAAAGATTGATGAAACCTTTGACTGTAGAATCAGCTTAAAGCAGGGTTTTCGGATAAATGACATTCAATTTTACACGACACTACTCACACGAATACCGGAATCGTATTACCCATCTGAATAGCGACATTTCTATAATGTAGACAGTGGAAAAACTCGTAGACATTTTTTAAAAGAAGGAGCTAAACCTTTCAACCAATCTGGTTTAAGCACCGACTCACCTTTGTCTTCCAATTTCAGGTTCCACCTCCACCTCAAAGAAAAGCTATCTACGTAAACGAGACGGATGAACGGGAACGGGAGATTCTGATAGAAGGGGATGAATGCATTGAGATGGAGACGAACAGATACAGCAGCAGCTGTTGTGCCAACTCCTGGCGCTGTTTGATCGGCAGTAGCAGTTATAGACCTGCACAGAGCGAACTAACTGCTTACGAACCCGGAACCAACGTGAACCGAATAGACAAGACAGCAAGGATAATGTTTCCGGGGTCATTTATTGTTTTAAACACGTTATATTGGATAGGATATCTTTACTTCGAAATGGATAGCTGACTATTTTCCCCTTTTTCTTGTTTCAAAAAGTTGGTTGCTAGTTCTTTTACTATGTCGTTACATTATTACCAGACATCTAATGTCGTTATGTCGTTAAAGTTTGCTGGATGCATGGCATTAACATCTTGAACATACTTAAAACTATTTTGTCTGTTCTGTATTGCTTGTAATTTCACACAGTGGTGAAAACTCAAACAGCTTAAAAGGCAACGTTGTATAGAATGAAGGTTGATGTATTATGCAATAAAAATGTCTTGTAAATAAACACTATGTTCACAACTTAGCACAGCTTGTTTTGTTGAGCATATGCCATCGAGTGTATATGTCACCGCCACATTTCAGTTCAGATGGGACCTCAAGAAATGTAGTCTAGAGAATGTATATGCCATTAATGCCTCCCAGCCTCTTTCACTGGTGAGTCGAATTAAAGAATTCTTTTCGAACAAATGCGAAGTAAATCACTTTCATTGTGTAGGGTAGCTGAAGCAGCCCATTCCTGTTACCAATTTCGACTTGATTTCTCAGGAGGATCCATCGGTACATTGCACATTTTCATGAGACTTCATGTCATTGATCCTCAGACCCTGATGATAAGAGCAAGGGTTAAGGGAACACTTCGCTATACACTAGTCCAGTAAATCCCCTTTTCCAAATTGTCAACAAGCAGTAATGAGCTTAATTCCTCTACATTTTTCTGTGAGGTATTTCTCGAGAACAGCCTATTGCGCACGTGGTTATTCATCTGTATATTTTGACGGTTCCAGGATGGCTTTGGGACGCTGAGCAGTGAAATTGGCTTCCAAGACCAAACTGTGTTCGTCGTTCTGTCATACTGTAGCGTTAGTTCTTTAGCTGTCATGGAAATACACTGATTAAGGATGCTTTTGGTGAATTCGTTAAGACCATGTTAGACGGGTTTTCAGAGGGTTTGACTTGGAAAAAATAAATGAACTACTGTATTGAAGCCTTCGGTTAGACGATATTACGATATTTGATTCTGAAGATTCAATTTGTTATCTCCAAGTGTCCCATCCTGCCAGTCAGGATAATATATTTACTCTTTAAAAGACAATTATGTTAACTGAGATAGAAGCGAAATAGCTCTTTCCGAGAATCCCATGTGATATTTTCTGTAATAAGTTGTCTGGTAATTCGTTATTCACACACACACACACACAGACACACACACACACACACACACACACACACACACACACACACACACACACACACACACACACACACACAAACGGTATGGTATTGATGCATTTAAGTATATAGAAAGCAATTAAATATTTGCTAACCAAAATATAATGAATTAAAACCAACCACATATACCAGGCAAAATGTTCTGTCCATATGGTCGACAGAATCAACTATTACCAACTGGAATGAGAATGTAACACCAGGTTTAAACCTTCAATATCAAAGCAGTGGACAACATCACTATGCCTCGCGCATGTTATCCATGTGTAGAATCGAACGATGTCTTCTGTAATAACACCAAACACCTTACCCATTGAACTGCCCAGCGTCGAGTGTATACATAACGCCAAGACCCGAGTTCGATTCCCTACATATTCCCTAATGTGAGGAAACCAAGGTTTGGGTTATTGCTAAAAGTAGCGTAAAACCTTACTCGCTCACTTTATATTTAGCATTTCATGGTATTCTAAAGCGTGGTGGCTTCGTCTCTCTTGCTACCAAGTCCATTAACTGTCCCTAACGAAAACAAACCTTCACATGTTTCAGTATAAGTTTTAATTATCATATTCAATCTCTGTCAGTAATAACAGCTAAAAAGTGCATCACGCGGCTGTTTTATACACTCATCGCAATCCCATTACCTCAGCATCTGCGATAATCACCGAGGAAGAAGTCCCTAAGGAAATTACACAACCTTATTTGAATCCTTTAAACTTTAACGGTATTGCCGGTTTAACCGTTTCAAGACAAGATGAAGGGCCCACTCAGTACAGATCATCATACGGCTTTGTCCCGCCGTGATCACGTTTCCAGCGGTGTCGTCTCCGCGCGGTCAGGAAGTGTTGTTGGTTAAAATGACAGACTTTATTGTTAAGGTAATTTCTGATATTTCCTGAGAATGATTTATCAAGTGCGACTTAACATTTAAAGTGATAGCAGAAGTGCGGAGGATATGTCTAGACCACATCTTCATTTATATAGTGAACATGTAGGTCGTTGTGACTGACACATATTTAATTAGAGTTGGTTTGATATGGAAAGGTTAAATGTCAAATCGTTTTAAAATTAACACTATTTTATGCTTTTAAGTGAAATTGTGTTTACGCTTGGGGATGTAAGTGGGAAAGCGATTTCAGTGTGAGTGAGTAATAATGGTTTTACGCCGCTTTCAGCAATATTCCAGCAATATCAAGGCGAGGGACACCAGAAATGGTCTTCATACATGGTACCAATGTTGGGCATCGAACCCGGTTCTGTGGCGTGACGGACCAAAGCTTTAAACTTTACGCTTCCCAACCGCGCCAAGATGTAAATATACATATTCCCGGGTCAAGTCCCGGGTTCGATTCCCTTCATAAGTATATAGTATATTGTTCCCTGCTGTGATATTGCTGAGAGGTGTGCTGTACTAAATCTGACTCGGTCACATCTGTTACGAGCCGAATACCTAATTACATAAATAATCTGAACTAAACTCACTCACTCACTCACTCACTCACTCACTCACTCACTCACACTCTGAAGGCGGCTGACGAAGACGATGGCGGTGGGAGAGTCATTTCCTCAACAACATTCAAAGTACACTAAACCTTTCCACTGCTTTTAATCGTAGCATATGAGTATTTTTAATTTTTATCTAGATGTGTCTAAATTGCTAACAGCTGAAGGGATGGTGTAAATCCAGCTAGAAGCCATGCAGGAAGCAAATGTACTGTAAGTCCCCATGGTCCATAGTATGGTGATCTACCTTCAGTTGATCTATAGCCCATTTTAATACTGCCTTGTCCGCATTTGAACTCAAGTTTTAGAGATAAACGCTAGTTTTACTTATAAATTACTGCGATATGCTAGTTGGGTTTACAGTCCTTCGCTGCCAGATTTTTATAATTTACATGTGTCTTTGGTGGATTTACAACTTGTCTTAGTCACGAAATGGCTGAAATATTTTAACTCACTCACGCATTTACTCAACAACCTCATGACAGCGAGTTGCAAATATATGTGGGCGTTAGACTTCCCCTGTCTCAGCACTCTAATGTTGCAGGATTGGTGCTGAGAGACACAGAAAAATAATCAGAAAGAAGCGGGATTGGAACCCATGATTTTCGTCACGACGACCCATCGCATAGGCGACTAACCTCTACCCCCAACGTCAGACTATCAATGTGTGCACTATATTATATGTTTCGTCACAAACGTGTGCTTGTACGACGCTCGACAAGTATACAAGACGAAAAAATTCTCTTTTCTTTGCAGTAATACAAAATACTATATATACAATTACATTATTTTATTATTTTAATTAAAACAACTGCAAACCCCCACAACCCACCCCACCCCACCCCCTGTATGAGGCTTCACGTCAAGAAAACATTTACTCCATGTCATTCTTAAGTATCAAACATAAAATTATACGATTAGGATATCTTACAACTAAGACAATAAATTCTACTTTTGACTATTTTCAAATGTTCTGTAAAGAAGTAATTAATAATGTGTGGATACCATCATGTCGTCAAGTAGACTGTTTGTGTCCCTATGTGCTCCAATCAGTGTAGCCCTGGAAAGATCATTATTATCATCGCTCTCAAACAGAAGATAAATATAGGAACAATGGTGTTTCTTCGTAACTCAGACACTCCAGATCGATGTTATCACTATAACCTCAGTGGGTACACCAGTACTCACTACGGCTGAGGGCATTCACATACATGCCCTTTTTTATTACGTCTGAACACAGTGATGAAGATGGTCTTGTCTTCCTGGTTTAGTCCTAATATTATTATAAAGACTACAAAAAGGTATATAACTGCAGTATTTGATACAAATGAAGGGCCGTGGGTTTGCCTTTTAGAGTCCACGATTCTCCATACGGGTTATACAGTTTGTGGAGCTCAGCCGTCACGTATAACCTCGCTGCGATATCGCTGTTATGTTGCTGAAAGCCACCTACGGGTCACTCATACACTGTGACAAATTCGCAGCATCCAGCCTTTATTTTCGAAATAATGATAGTTTTCCTTATAGCGTAGTGTGGAGTTTAAAAACGCCAAAATTATGTATTGCATATTCGTCATATTCAAAACGAGGGGAAAGCGTTCGCTTGTCACACCTTGGGTTCAATTCTCCATGTAGATACGAAGTAGGAAACTCACTTCTGGTGTCTGGTGACGATGCTTGAATACTGCAAAAGTGGCGTAAATCTCTACCCACCCTCTCACTTCCAGCTGTTTGTCAGTTGAACAATCGTGAGAATCTGTGACATAGCATAGCCATTTAAGTTGACTATTCTTGAAGCTAAACGGAAACGAAGACTTTGCCTGAACATTAGGTTGACCAAGTTCCACAGTTCGTTCTTCGTAAAGTGATGAGAATCCTATTTGTTATATGTATTAGATATTCACTCTGAAGAGATAACCATTGCTGTTATATTCGGACCGCAGCTTAACAAATGTATATTCACATATGTTATTGCACGATTAGAAGTAACGTTAAATACATTAGTTCTCTTCTTCAAGAAGTAACGAAGGAACTTTGAATACCTCACCATCACAACGGCAATGAGATGACAACCATTAAATCGAGACTAATATATGTATTAAGTGTGATTCGATCACGTAACATTCTACAACTTAATGATACAATGATCCCAAAGAGGAATATAACCATATTGATGAATGATCCCGTGCTACCTTTACACATCGTCGTCTAGGTGAAGGGAACAAGTAGCGGCGTCCTGATTATTATTCAGAAGTTACTATGACAGGTCTGTGTGAACCTTTAAAGGCGATACCAAACATATTATTACACAAACCACTGACCATTTATTCCCAGCCTCTTGATAAAGTCGTCCAAGTGTTGCTAATGAAGTCTTTGATCAGACATTTAGTACTTGCTACGACAAGACGACATGGAATATTATGGATACTGTATTGGTTTGTTAGTCCCCTCAAAAGGATCCAGGGCTAGTGTTTGCCCATTCACCAGATAAAATCTTCGAGCCGCAAGTAAACCTGCGACCATGGACCAGTCTGGTTTTATGACAGACAGCGTCAAAACAGTTAACGCCACAAGCCTCCGAGCTGATAACTCGAGTCAGGATTACTGTAAAGCTCGATAAAGAAGTTATCATTCCTAGATTGGACAATTAGGGGTCGTTTATCTAGTTGCAAGCTCCTTACAACCTTCTAATCCCTGTGTTCTGGTTGCCGTTCATAATCATTCAATAAAAAATATGATACATATCAATCAATTATTGATTTCTGAAAGTAGACGGTCTGTCTAAATTGGAATCTGATTGGTTGTCACTCAAGCGGGCCTCAAAGCAAGCAAAGCGAAGTGGTGGACGACCTAGGTTCGAAGGGCACGTGCTACCAATCAAAATGCAAATATAGTTAGTAGAGGGCTTGAATCCCGTACAAATCATAGTGACAAGAGAGGAACCACCAATATTTGCTGACAACATTTGCCCTTTCATCGCATGGCAAGTAGTTTTCTGAGGTATCGCTTTAAAAGGGAAATGACAATCATCCTCTACACAGTAAAACAGGATGGACCCCTTACCTGAAATGGTTTGCATGAAAATGACTGGTCAGTTTGTGCTTTTAGCCGTGACGACCGCACATGATATTCAGGCTACCAGTTCCAAGCATCCTCAATCCAAGACATCTAATCATCCAACGGACCTCACTGGTATTGCCACTAAATGGACCCAACTAGGGGCTCTTCTTTTTATTCATAAAGCCAGAACCTCAGTGCGTTTGCCACATACAAATCACACATACGATAAGATTTCATGCAGATTGTCACTTCGAAGGTTTGAGTAATCTGGACATGGCATCTACTTTTATGTACTTCTTCACACCCGAAACACACTTACGAATCAATCATTACAAACATCATCAACATATGTATCAACATTTTTCAATGAAAAGACTTCATCTAGTTCCTACCTGAAGATTGGAAGTGGGTTAATTGGGTGATTAGTTTCCTTTAAAAATGGGAAGAATGATCCCCGGGTCCAGTTTTCACAAATTACGAAAACTTTTCAAAGGCTTCAGCGACTCGACAGGATTAGGTACACATAGATTAACAAGGGCGCCACGTGGCTCAAATTAACTATAAAAGAACGTAACAGAGAAATTTCCCCACTATAATTACGCATTCACACCGTCTAGACATTATCTCCTGAGGTGTCACTCGGCTTCACAAAGCACAAATGAACCTATTAGACATTTGCCTCCCGAACTATCTATAGTTAGATTATGACTCCTTTGCCATTGGTAAACGTTGCTGTCCACACTGTTAGAATACCGACGCTCACCTTGTAATTATGCTATCGGTTGAATTGAAGTTGAATATTTCATTGGTGTTTAACAGGTTAACTCTTTCTTACGTACAGGTAACAGTGATCAGTTGAGTATTGTTTTATACTTTCACACTTGTTTCACTGAATGTTGTTTCTTGTAACTGTTGTTTGAACATCCTCTTCCTGGTGTAATGTCATCAGTCGATGATGAAGCTTAAATATGAAAGAACCTGATGTTAATACAGATGGCTGGTAATTGTATTTCGAACTACAGTCCCTTGTCAATACCTTTCATATTTTACGCTCTTATTTAGGAACGTTTAGGGCCATGGTGAGGCGTGTGGGGGAATAAAGGTTTTGAGAGACGTTCTTTTATAGGTAGTACGGCAGGTCAGAGGTGATTTTATTTTGTCCGTGTCAAGATGGTGAGCTAAGTAATGACTCCTTGGATGGAGGGCTGGGCTAATCGTCATGCTGATGTGTCCATGTTGAGACGTTCTTTCGTAAGTAAAAGGTAAGGCCAGAAAGATTTTGTAGCAATACTGTCAGCTGCAGACGTGAAAACAGCAGCATTTAGTTACCACATACCCGCTTTGATTGGACTAAAACGCAAGTAGGCTCTCCATGAACAGAAGCCCTTGTTCATCGTCACTGTGGTGCGTCCTTTTAATAGCTTTCGTTCATTATGATGTAGGTCCAAGTTTGATTTCCATCGCGACACATTCACCCACTGAGTTGACCACATAACATGAAAATGATCCATGTTTGAAATTTGCTTTCCTTAATCATTCCTATAAATTAGAATCCCTTTCACGTCCCTAACGTATTCGTTTTAGTCGCGGGCGGGTATCCAACTTTAAACATTTTCATGGTATGTTAATGATGTTACTAATATTAAAATAAAAAAAAATCAGTACAACCTTCCAGACTTGATTGCCACCAAGATTGTATGTATTTGAAGACCGAAATTGAATGTTTTTTTGTGAAAAAAGACTTTTTCATTTTTTTGGTTTTGTGATTTCTTACATTGAAGTATATATAAAATGATCGACTTGATAACCATGTCCAAACATAAACGAATAGATTTTATTGTTTTACAAACAAAACAAAAAACATGACACTCGGACAGACGCACACATACATATGTGTTTTGCATCACACTGCTAGATCAGAGTGCTAAGGGGATATTCAACAGAGCATGGCTATGTCGTTGAACTCAATTGTGCCTGTGCTTCGATCTGAAAAAAATAGCTCTGTGCCAAGGAAGCCATAAGCATATTTGAGCTATACAAAAAGTGAGGACCGCCGTGGAGATTGATCCACATGCATTTCCCAGTTGCTGGAAGGTGACAAACCGGACAAATAAATTAACTTTTCATACAGACCCTTAATACCATTGTCAAGCAACACTTCAGTATTTCAGTACAACCGAGAAGTTGTCGTCGATAAGTTTTTTTTCTACATTTGCTTACTGTAGAAGTGCAATTGCTCCTTGAATGAGCTCAGACAAATGTAGTTTTTCTTGAACTATATCCCGATAGAGTTCGTTGCTCTGTTTCCTCAGTGGGGCTTTTGCAACCTCACCACTCCTCGAATGCATCTTATCTCATATATATGTCATATTCAGAATTGTTTTGACGTGTGACAGTACCATAGACTGATACGTTTACCTTATTGCTTGAAGACATGTAGCAACGGAGCATATTTTATTTATTTTGACGTTCGAAAACTAATAACGACATTTGAAATTAATAGATTCTTGTAGTGTTGTAACGCATTGTAATAAAGCGCACATACCGCAGTGCCATATGGTGTACAGGAACATTTGTCAAAATCCGATTTGAAAAAAACAACAACCATCTCTCTGTTGAACTGAATAACAGGTTACTTTTTTAGCTTTATCGATTTGTAAGTCCCACGACAGGGTATCTGTGATGGCAAAATGGACATCAAATGTTTGTGGATAAAAGCGTCTTTACTGTACTGTAATAGATACGTTTATGTACAGATCCGTCCGCAGTTGTCAAACGACAATTCCGTAAAACAGCACAAACGAGAAGTTGGTATCCATCAGTTTCTTTTG
Source organism: Haliotis asinina (assembly GCF_037392515.1). Lineage (NCBI taxonomy): Eukaryota > Metazoa > Mollusca > Gastropoda > Lepetellida > Haliotidae > Haliotis > Haliotis asinina. The sequence goes on from NC_090281.1 coordinate 50,431,559, forward strand.
GCTTCTTTGACTTGCCTTATGAATGACCTCATAAAGTCAACATGCATTTCTCGGATACTGATACTAACAGATGGCAAAGTGCGCTGAACGTTTGTGGATAAAAAATTCTTTAAATAACTGTAATTGTGACGTTTCTATACAGATCCTTATACCAGGGTCAAGCAAAACTTTTCTATTACGGAGTACTACAAATATTGTTATCCATCACTTTATTTAGCTGTTTGGCATTTTGTAGAACTGTCATTGCAATATGAATGAACGCTGAAGACCATGGTTTGTTTCCTGCCTGCTAACTTTGCTCACAGGTCGCATCAGTATATATTTGACATATAGAAATTCGAATTTATTGTGAAGTGTGACATGGCCGAACATAACAAAAACGAGATATTTTCACAGTGCTGCTGGGAGGCGAATCAGAAAGGAACATTTAATCATTTTGATGTTCCGAATCTGACAAAAACAACTTTTGTCATTACGAGATTGTTATTGAGATGTAACTTCGTTGAAATATTTGTTTTACTGATAAAGAAAACCATTCACGGCGTTATCAAGTGCATATGAACATTCGTCCATAATCCATGAAAAACTGTTCTCGATCAATTTGTAGGTCCCACGACAGGGCATGTGCAAAGCGAAATAAATTGACGTTCTAGTTGTGCTCATAACACCTCTCGGGAGAACAGTTTCGAGTTTAAGAGGATAAAAACATTCAACATAAAACACATGTTATGACTACTGGATCAAACGTGTTTTTTTTTAGCCCAAAGACCCCTTACAAGGGAACAAGGTTAGAAGCACTGTGGAATGGGTGCTAAGAGAAAGAGAAAGATGTTATTCATGGAATTGTAATGTTTTTTTCTGTTATTGAATGATGCATACGTATCTGTTCGCCAATGGACCAACTGTTTTTCGACATAGTTGCTGGCAGTTTGCATAAGTGTTATTGACATGACGAATATGAAGGGCATTTTTAGCGTTTTCTTTCAGTATTTGCATCATCTCCTTTTGGAATGTTGCCGAGAAAGTACGAGCAAAAGAGTTTCTCAAAGTTTTTTTGTAGTTTTTCTTGAAAGTGTTGTAGGTTCTCTAAAGGCAACTGGCTGTACGTATTTCAACGTAAGACGAGGGCGATACAAAGCGTTCTTGCATCATCTTCTATACTTGAAAAAAAACCTACTCCTGCTTGTCTTTCTCTGACAGGAGATGAATCCTTATTTATTACTGATGAATCAAGTCTTGACTAGTCGCCTTGTAATTTATGATGGAAACTAACCTAACCCTCTCTACCTGTCTTTATAACATGTTAATTACAAGCATTCATTGTCTGTGTCGTAAAATATTGATTTTACAATGTTGTCCTGTATGTATTATTTTCTAAGTTAAACCTTCTTTTGTAATCGCAATCAACTTGAGCATCTTACGTATTATGAGCACTTTATGTATTATATTATCAAAAGCTCACAGGAGAAACACAGATAATGGCACTACCAATTTGTCTCTTATGAATACTGATCCTCCTGCAGTTATTGCTCATATGTCATCATGCAGATGTTACTGTATTCAAATTCAGCTATTTCAGTCTGGAACTGGAGGGACACCCGCAGGACATACAGTATCTTCAGTACTCAAGAGCACCCATAGAGTGCACACAAACAGAATCACAGATTCGAACCCTTCGCATGAAGAAGACACATACTCCTCTCCATTGCGAAGTATTCATGCACAATGTTTTACGATGGTGATATCTTAAAACTGAAACGGTAAACTCTATTTTTATCTACTTTCCAATATGCATCAAAGAAGTAATTAACACGTCACAACTTAATTCTGGACTCACAAAAGTCTAGAAGCTCTCCGCACTGTGGCCACTCTCTCACAAGGGATTTGTCCAAAATAAACATGCAGCTGTTATGTATATGTGCTAATTATTAAAAAAATGAACCAAAAATATTAATAATGTGAGGTTCCTTTGAGTCGTTAGGTAGACTTTGTTTTTGTGACCGTGTGCTCCAATCAAGGAAGGACATACTAGACCAACAATGTCATCACTTTCAAATAAACGAGAATATATATAGATACAGCGGAGTGTCATTGGAACCCAGACACTACAGATCGATGCTATCACCATTAGCTGAGTGGGTATATCAGTACTTACTACGTATGTATGCCATTCGCGTATACGTACGTTTTATAATGTCTGAAGGAATGTCTGAAGAAGACGGTTTTGCATTCCAGGTTTTATGGTTACATAAAGGTACATATATAAAATCAGCATGTGTGTGTATTAATATTATTAAAACTGACATAAAACTGAACTCCCACACTCAATGTAACATTGGGTAACCACCCTTTCCTTTTGGCAGTGCAGTTAAGAAATCATTCGTTCAACATTGTGAGTTGAATAGTCTTATAGATGACCAGCAGTTGAAGAATCGCCATCGTCACGATGTGGCGTAGTCAGTTAAATGTTCTTAAGCAGTGACGGAGACTTTGCTTTAACTATAGGTTGGTCAAGTTTGACAAAACATCGAGAAATTACATCGCTGTTACAAGTTCAATCACAAACTGCTCCGAATCCAATTGCATCGTTCCCGTATGCCTTATTACTTATAACGTACACCTATGGTTTTGCACAGTGTTTTAATTAGTGGTTTCTACTCTTTTTACATTTTGACCGTTGGTTTAAAATTTGATATGGTGTAGTCAGTATGGATGAATACTCCGTAATGCTATACAATAGGTTGACCAAGTTGGAGAGCTGACGTCGATGTATCAAGATCAATCATAAAGTGGCCAGAATTCAGATGTATTGTTGCCGTAAGTCCTGTCTATTTGATCTTTGTCCTGGGCAGTTAGGCTATGGTTTTGCACGGTCCCTAATTCACGTTTTGAAATTACCTCTTATTCTGACCATGACTTAACAATCCTACTTTCCTGTACGGGTTTGAAAAAAACACTCATGAAACAGATCTGACTCTAGTAAGCCAGTGTCTAGGAATCACTATTAAATAGCGATATTAGGTGCACTGGTACCAGCGTTACTGTCTCATGCCTTACTTGTCGCATTCGTCACAAACACATGTAAAAACAGTCAACTGTTTACCTCTAAAACGGTTACAAGCTGCTATAGGGACTTGCATTAGCCATATATATTGGTCAGTTTTTGGAAATGCCCTTCATATGATCACGACCACTAAAACCACTTTACTCCGAGATCCTCCGAAGGCTTACATGTTGTAAAGTTGAGTCTTTGAAATGTTCGTAATGAGAGTCTGTGGGTCACTGAACCCATTGCGATGATGACGTGTGACTATGACAAGTAGACGTCTCTTCTTGCTCATGCATGCCGTCAAGTTCTGGCTACTTCATTAGGAAAGGAATATTTCATGTCCGTTTGATGTAGCGTGAACATTGCCAGCATGTTTCATAAAATGGACGGACTTGCTCACTACGAGTATGTACACAGACGTCTCTGATCCACGAAGAAACTTTGAATACGTCAACTACGCAACGGCATGCACTTTAAAGAGGAAGGCCATTAAATCCAGATCAATATGTGTGTATTCAATATCACTCGGTCTTTGAATTTGACATTCTAAAACAGATCAAATTATAATGGCGCAATCCAAAGGAGGAATATAAACAGGAGAGTGATCTTACGTCACCTTTGCGCATGTAGAGACGTCTTGATGGTTATTTGGAAGTTATTATGACAGGATTGTGAGGGTCTTTACGGATGTTAACAGACATGTTATTACACAACCCATCGACCGTTTTCCCCAGTCTCCAGATAAAGTCGTTCAAGCATTGTTAATGAAGTCTTTGATCAGACATTTAGTACTTGCCTCGACATGACGATATGGAATTTTATGACTACTTCGTTGTTTTGGTATTCCTCTCACAAGTGCCGAGCCCTCGTTTTTGCCCATTCACCAGATAAAATCTTCGGGGTGCAGGTAAATGTGGCACCATGAACCAATCTGGTCTCATGACAGACTACCACAAAACACTGACTCGAGTCAGGGTTACTGTAAAGTTTGATCCTTGTTGTTTCAATCACTATTGTGATTTAATTCCTGTGACCATGTGTTTTGAGTCGGGATTACTGTAAAGTTCGATGAAGCAGTTATTATTCCAAGATGGGCCTGCCCGGGGTCGTACATCTAGTTACAGCCCCCTTACGTTCATCTAACCAATGTGGTTGCTGTTCATGAGCATTTCACATAAATATGACGCACATCAATCAATACTTGATTTCTAAAATAAACCTGTCTGTCTAAATTAGAATCTTATTGGTTGTCACGCAAGTAGGTTCGATAGAACCACACTAAAGTGGTATATAACCTAGGGTAAAAAGTCGCATGCTGCCAATCAAAATGCAAATATGTTTAGTAGACGTCTTGAATCTTTCTATGGCTATAGAAATAAAAATAAGAACAGAGGAACCGAATATATTTCCCGACAGTATTTGTGCTTTTGTTTTACGAGCATGAACAATCGGGACATTTTTAAGAAACCTGGAAGGAACTGCGGAGAAATATTTTTCTGTGGCATCATTTGAAAAGTTAATTGACCCGGCAACTAAACAGTAAAACTGAATCATTACCTCTTACCTGAAATAGCTTGCACGAGAGTGACTGGTCAGTTCGTGCATTTAGCTGTGAATACCTCCTCAATCAGAGGAGCGGCTGGCAAGAACCATCGATTTGTGACTCTCTGATCACCCACCTCACCTCTATGTTATTGCCACTAAATGAACCACAGAAAGAGAATTTCATTGTAGTTATCATGCCAGAACCTTACCGGGTTTGTCGTGTATAGATCATACAACCATGTTCATCTACATGGCGATTTTATGCAGATCGTCACTTGGAAATTGTGATTGCTATGGACATGACATTCCCTTCTATGTACATCTTCATACTCGAAACGCACTCAAAAAATCATTTACTGGTTATCTTAGTGAAAAGCGGATCTGATTTAATGCTCCAGTGTCGATCGCAACATATGTCGACTCTTGTTTTTCGACTCTTCCTTTCTATCTGATCTTTAAGACACGAGATATAACATGACGTTGTGCGATGCTAAAGTGAATTAGAACAATTTTCGTCCCTTCTTATGAGAGGGCCGTCTCATATTTCTGAAGACAGCGTTATATAACACTGTATCTGATATTTCAGTACAACCTTTTTTACAACACTAGTATACGTGATACAAATTTAGAATTCTAACAATACGAGTCCTCATCGTCTGAGGGAAGTACCAATGGTTGTGTGTCTAAAACGTCTGGTTTGTGTAGTGTTTCTTTCATTGGTTGTGAAGGTCAGTTAACAGTGTTACTTAAGTCAACACCGCACATCGTAGAACATCAAAGTATTGCTTTTGTCAACGAGAGTTGAAAAATTTCTTTTTCCATTTTGTCAATCACAATCAGAAAAGGAAGTCATCTGAACTTGCTTCTGTAAGGGTTTTAACATTGCAAAGAGGGCTCGTAATTTGACAGTATGGGAAATAATGCGTTTCAGGGACTGTGAAACAGACAGCCTGAACATTTCTAACTGAACATCAAAAATGGGTTAATTGGATGATTGGATTATCTTTCAAAAAAGGAACGGAAAGATCCTTGGTTCAATGTTCACAAACTGCGAAAATTGTTCAGTTGTTTTATCGACTCGACGGAATTAGGTATGCATTGATTAGCAAGGGAGCCACGTGGCTCCAATTAACAATAAATGAATGTAACAAAGAAATGCACCCACTACAATTACAATGACTGTCTAGACATTAGCTCCAGAGTCACTCGACTACATAAAGCACAAATTAACTTATTAGACATATGCGTTCCGAACGATCCATAGTTGGATAAAGACTCATTTACCAGTTCGTACATCTTACTTTTCATTGTGTTAGAATGTGGCACAGGTATGCATGATCAGGCATTTATTCTACATACTTTCGCATGCTTTTTGTTGGTGAATGTTGGTATTATTAATGACATACTTGCCGTACATTTGTTTGATCATCTCTTTTCTTATGAGACACAGTTAGCGGTACATTGAAAAGACACTTTTTCTAAGATTCAAAACTTGGAAAGGTTTAATTTACGAGGGATGTTTGGGGGAAGTACCTTTAAAGACGGAGATATGTTTTTACTTTAGTTTTGACATTTCCATTTTCTGTAAAGCTGTCTACCCTTTCGAAAATAGATTCGTACATTTGACAAGACCTGCTATCTGTTTCTCTTCAGTAATTAACTAAAATATTCCAATATTGATCACCCTGTAATCCCAAGGTCACATAGTAGTGAATTTCCATATTTTTCGACTTCATTGAAAGCTAATGTTGCACGCATGTCAGAATACGAATTACCCCGGAAGACTTCTCCGTTTGAAAAACCAAGTCTTCTAGAAAATGTTTTTATCAGTTCTTGCCCTTGTGATGGCTCACACTGGAAAAGAAAATAGTCGTCTTCAAATTCTTCAAATGCATAGCAAAATCATTAAGGAATAGATTCCACTATTTACTATATATTATTTACACGCGTATAACCACCCCCCCCCCCCACCCCCCACACACACACTGTTGCCCAAATGAACTATCATGTCGTATCGAAGTATGTCTATTACATTTATGTCTAGAGATGTTGTGAAAATATCCGACAAACCGATACGTTCTCCTTGTTGTTAGGACACTAGTCAAAAAGGAACATGTTTTATTCATTCTGATGTTGAAGACTTAAACAGACATTTGTTATTATGTAATGTTGTGGAGCTGTGACTTTTCACGCATTGTAATAAGTAAACAAACATCTCATATGACGAACAGGCATATTTGCCATATCCAGTTAGTAAGGAAACCAGCTTTCCCTTTAACACAACAACGATACGTGCTAAGCGGGCATGCTCTAAGCGAATTCAAGATTCAAAGCGGTTCATACCAGTGGACCGTCCATTTCGCAACATATTGTCTACTTGTACTCATACATGTCATTGACATGTCTTGTATACACAGCATATTTAGAATGTTAGTGTTAGCGTATTTGTAGCACGAATATGGGGTCATCTTTTGTCCACTGTAATGTGTTGCTTTTGGAATGGTCTCTCTTAGTTTCTATATAGTTGTCAGCTAAAAGTGATGTTCGTTCTGTGATGTAAATTGACTGCACCTATTGAGGAGCAATAGTATGACGATGCACGTCCTTTTTTAAAACTTATTGGTGTCCTATCTGCGGCCGGGCACAAAGTCTGAAATCGATGTCTGTGTTGTCGCCGCACGTAGCCCATCACTAAAACCCACCACTAACATGCCATAATCCGCACCTACACGCGTCTCACTACCATACTTAGGCAAAACAACCGCTTAACAAAGGAGCAAGCAGACATCGACTCATACTTCACCACAGCCACAACACCCAAAACCACCATTGCGGACAACGGTAGGAAATATGCAACGTAGCAGCCAACAGGTGTCGTCTCTAACATTAGCAGCAACTGTGGTAGGAACAACATCCGGGAAAATCATACTGCATCAACTTTTACACTGTCAAAACACTAGCAATCAATCAACATGATTACACAACAAAAAACCTGACAGAAACATTACAGATTAAAATAAACTGCCCCAAACCTAATTGGGACAAGGGCTATTTCAGCCCACCAGCTTACCACCATCTAATCCAAAAATAATTTATCCAATCTCCCTCTCTCTTTGGCTTCTCCCAATGGCTTCTCCAACTAATCCTCTCCCCTCATTTATTATCGTAACCATCACTGGTAATCCTATTCAGTATGCTTTTATCTTGCCTCAAATATGTTATGGTTGTTTTCATTGTTAGTCATGTTGTTTATCATCCATTGTCTTTGCTCGCACTCAAGTCTCCTATGCTTCAGTCATTTTCTACAAGTTCACTTGCTAACAACTTCTAAATCGCTTATTTAAATGCAGAAATTAATGTATTAGCTAAAAGAATCATTCTGTTTCTTTTAGTTTCTTAAACCTCATCAATGGATTGATTCGTCATGTCAACGATAATTTTTAACAATTCCCGAAAATTATTTCAATAAGTCTTGTCACTAACAGCTAGAAACTATTATGGTAGTGGCTGGTACTCTCCAGCTTGGCGTTGAAGTCACTTACTGTACGCTGTGTCCAGAACAGCCACGCCTCACAACCCCCTGTCCACCAGATATTGATGAACTGATATTTCATGAAATGGCTAATTGATTGTTGTTATATAAAATAACTTGAAATGACACTCGTAGTCATTTCACAAAGTGACTAAAAGTTTTAGTCATTTCTCGAAGGGACTGATTTCGCAATCTGACTGTAACATAGATATATATTCTGCTGTATTACTATCTCATGCTTGAAAACGGCATAAGTATCTGTACCGGAGTATGGCTGTTGTACAATGAAGAAGCTGATCATCCATAATGACACGTCATTACCGTCTTGTTTCCAACTATGGAATCTTATAATGGATATTGTCGCACGTAATTTTGATGCGATTTAGCTGGTTCTGAAGGGCATTACGCAACAATGTCCCTCTCAGTAAAATATTCCATATCAAATACTGTTTCCTTGATGAAACATAAGAGATATCTGATTTAGGACATTCAGCTGTGACACATTTTGGACATTCTACAGTTCGCAGACATCTATGATAGGTCATGTTATTTTTTGGTGATTTATCAAATGTTTGCGCATTGTGCCGCATCATGATGCGGAATAACCTATGACCCTGTGTCTGTCTTTAGTCACAGGTAATTGTCACTGTTGAGGGGTTAATTATTGATTTAACAAATTTTGCATTGTGTTCCTAGAAAGAATTGGAAAAGGTGTTTTGGCAATATTCTAATGCATGCACATAAACTATAGACGTTTTTTTAAAAAAAGGAGTATGTAGAGATACGTTTCTCTTTCAGCCTATGTGTCTTTCCAGTGACTTCCTTGCCCTGCAATAGAAGACTGAGTGCGCTTAGGTATACTAGCAATCAAAGTTGTAGGAAATCACGTAGCATCTTTCTTCTCCATACCCTCAATATTGCTATGTTCTCTTTGGTTCATTAGACCTTCATTAGTCCCCTTATCCACATTCTCAGTAAAGTTAAGATCTGGTTCCCGTTTCACAAAACTGTCGTAAGCCTAAGATCTCGTAACGTTTCTGGTAGTATTCGTACTTCCTATGTTACAGTATAAGAGGTACGGATACGACGAGAAAAGTTAGGAGATCTTAGACTTAAGAGAGTTTTCTGAAACGGGACCAAGGGTTGTACCAGCGCCAGTCTTAAATATTTCCACCCAACAATCATTGTTTTCTGTACTCGCAGTATGTTTTGGGTCGTTATCGTGCAGGAGAACCCCATGATCTTCTTACAGTGTTGGGACCGTTGGAAGGAGGTGACCATTTGCATAGAAGATGTCAACATATCACTCATTCGTCAGATTTCCAAAATACACAAAGGAATCACTCCACTAGATGATGTACACCGCATGTGCAATGTGTTTGGAGGGATTGGTTGACAGGTTTCGCGGTATATTTTTTCCAAAGTTTCAGACAGTTCGGAATAAACCAGTCACAACTTTCATCAGGAAAGAAAACACTATCCCAAGCATAACTTTCACGAGCGTTATACCGGTTTAAGCGTCTTTCTTCTTGAGCATCTTTCACCAGAGGAAGGAATTCCGCGTTTTCTCATCAAGTTAAGCATTTGTAATTCTTGTCTGAGGGTTTCATTTACTTACCGCCTTGAGGACTTCCTCATTTCCGATAATATCTCATCTCCTGTCACATATTATCAACGCTTTTCAGTTTTCCCCAACTCACAATCTAACCATCTCGCCGGAGATCCACAGTACTGAACTTCACCAGGGGCGGAGATGACTCTTGATGTGGTCGGTTCATTGTCTCCCATGTTGTGTACCTCACTACGTAATGGAACGCCTAATGTACAGTTCTAGAAGGTTAATTTTCTCACGACTTATTACAACGGGTACCCATTTCCTGCTTGGTGAACAAAGGCAATTTTCACTAAGGTACTTGCCTAAGGGGAGACCACATGTATCACATGTGCTTCGTTGAGGGCAGGACGGAAGTCCTAGACACTCCCAGGAGTTAAGCGTCCAAACACGGTCGCCCATCCAAGGGCTTAACTTCAACTGATTGTGACAAGAGCGCTACGCACACGACCAAACGCTACCACGTTTTAATTTGAGCATCTTGCACATTAGCTTACAGGAGAAACACAGATAGTGGCACTACAATGTTTGCCTGTTACGAATACTGCTGCTCATGCGATTGTTGCTGTTACCTCAGCAGTTGCTAGTAACCAACGTAATTAGTATTGTCTAATATTCTGTATTTATATATTACTGTTCTATATTAAGTTGTTTCTTGGGTAAATAATCTTAGAAACAGACTTATGGCAGACAACGTTTCCAACTCACGATCGCAGGTTCCTGTTACACAAAGGGACACAGCGTATCGATATGTGGAACAGATGTTCAGGAACTACATTTCTTTGAAAACATACATCCTTATATAACGCTTCACGTGGAAACCCCCCGATTCATTCCATGTTATTATATGAAAATGATATCTTGCAAACAAAGCAGTGTGGTGTAAAGAAGTAATTAAACATATGTGGATACTATCAACTCGTTAAGTCGACGCAGTTTGTGTCACCTTGTGCTCCAATCAGGGCAGATGATAGATCATCAGTGGCATCACTTTCAAATAAACGACGATATATATAGATACTATGGAGTGTCATCGGAACCCAGACACTGCAGATCGATTCTATCACCATTAGCTCAGTGAATATGTCAGTACTCACTGTTAATGCATGTCTTTCGCATGTAATTTTTTTGAATACTCTGAAATGTTTAACAATCATTAAGAATGATGAAGTTAAAGAATTGACGTCGCCCTTAAACTTTCAACCATAAAGTTTCAACAATTCCGATTTATCATTTAATGGAAGGTATTATCGATGTAATAAAGCAACATGTTAAACTTGATCTGATAAATATACAAATTAGGTCAATAGACGACCTACTTTCACAAAACTTCATACAACCCATGCGAATCCTATAATATTAACATTTCATTGATGACGTCGTCACGTGTTTACAGTGCTTCTTTTCAACTGCGTCGTAAGCGACCTTGAACTTGACGTACCACTAGGTGCTCTTAAGAGAATGCTCGATTCTCTTAATATGAATATATGTACGATTTGCTTCTGTTTTAGAAAATTGTCAAGAACAACGTTATATGATAAAGAGGTTATTATCCGAATGCATTTCCATGTTCACAAAGATTTTCCATTCGAATATTGCTGCATACGGCATAAATGGACGAACTTGTTCACAGCATCTTTGCACACAAACCTTCCTGGTCCATAAGGAATTTGAAGACCCATTACACCTCAATATCCCAACTGCATATAATTTAAAAGGAAAGGACAATAAATCCAGATCAATATATGTAGTCAAAAAGAGTTGGAGATTGAATTTAATATTTTAAAGCAATCCAATCATAATTGTACAATATAAAGGAATATAATCAGAAGCGTAACCATACGTCACCTTTACATACGTCGAGACGTCATGATTGTTATTTCAAAGTTACTATGCCAGACTGTGTAAACCTTAACGGATGGTAACAGATATAATATTACACAAACCATCGACCGTTTCTTCACAGTCTCCAAATAAAGTCGTCCAATCATTGCTAATGAAGTCTTTGATCAGACATATAGTATTTGCTACCACACGACGACATGGAATTGTATGGATAATTCGTTGTTTTGGTATTCCTCTCACAAGGATTCAGCGCTATGTTTTTGCCCACTCAGCAGATAAAATCTTTGAGCTTCATGACAGACAGTTCTAAAGCTATTTAGTCTTTGGGCTAATAGTTCGAGACAGGATTTCTGTAAAGCCCGACATTGAAGTTGTCATTCCAAGATGGGCCAGTTAGGGGTCGTGTATCTAGTTACAAGTCCTTACATCCTTCTAATCTCCGTGGTATGGCTGTCGTTCATAATCATTCCTGATGTATATGATACATATATATCAATTCTTGGAATCTGATTGGTTGTCGCTCAAGGAGGCTTCAAAACAAACACACTGAAGTAATGGCCAACCTTGGTTCAAATCTCACACGCTACAAATCAAAATGCAAATGTAATTAGTCGAGGTCTTGAATCCTTCTGTGCTCATTGAAATCATATTACGAACTACCTAGTTGTGCTGACACAATGTGTCATTTCATTTAACAGGGTCGAAACATTGAGACATCTCTCTGATACTTTACACAAGAGATATAAGATGAACGTCAATCTGTAAACTGTTCACCTTTTTGCATAAATAGAGACAGGTGGAGAGAGGTGTCTAATTCAAGGATCTCACATTTTCGGAACATTTCCGTTTGGAATTTGGAATTTAAATGGACGGAAGTACGAATGATCATTTATCTAAAGCATCTATTTTTGTGAAGAGTGATTGTCATGGGTTGCGAATTGTTCTATTTACGATAAGACATGGTTTTCGGTCAATGAAGTACACGTTCCTCAAAACGAACATCAAAGAATGTTTTGGTCAATGAGAATCGATAATAGTTTTTTCATAATATTATATATTCATTACTTTCAGAAAATGAAATATCAGCTTAGGACTGAAACAGATTATCATATATCTACATATTATCAGTAGCTGGATAATTACTGTATTATTACTACACCATTTTGTACATCTTACTGTCCATCGTGTTAGAATGTCGACGCTAGTCTCGAAATTATGTGATTGGTAAAACTGAAATTCAGTGTTTCATTCTTTCCCAAATGTTAACGAACTGACTCTGTCTTGGGTTGATTATTGTTTTATACTTTAACGTGCGCTTCTTTGGGGAATAATTAGTATTGACTTGTCAATACATATGATGCAGTAACCGCTTGTATTGGCACAGTGTGTCGTTCGTTTGGCGGCACGACAGTTTGTTGAGACGTTCCTTTGTAAGAAATAGGACAGGTCAGAAGTCATGTCCTGTCGTCAGTGTCAATATTGTGAGTTGCAGAAATGTAGAAATACGCATGTTAATCTAGCTGTCAGCACGGTGTCTTCTAGTATACCGTGGCAGGGGGTCGGCGGGGCAGTCTAAGTAAACGTAGGCTCATACTAGGGTTTGTTTGACTCAGTATAACAGTGTAACGGATAATACTGTGCCCACCACTGCTATATCTGGCGGCAGGGGTACCTTCCTTTGTTCATACCCATGCAGCGTTCGTTTGAAGGCATTGCCTCATCATACCAAGGAGCTATTCGAACTAGGTCTTCAGCATAACGAACCAACACTTTAACCTCTAGGTTACTCCACCCATAGATATATATGTATGTATGTATGTATGTATGTATGTATGTGTGTGTGTGTGTGGTGTGTGTGTGTGTGTGTGTGTGTGTGTGTGTATGTATGCATCAAATCGTCAAGCCGATGCTGTTAGTGTCATCGTGTGCTCCAATCATCACTCTCAAATAAACAACGATATATATATATATATATATATTGATAGATAGATAGACAGATAGATAGATACAGTGCAGTGTCATCGGAACCCAGACACTACAGATCGATGTTATCACCATTAGCTCAGTGAGTATACTAGTACTCACTATTAATGCAGGCCATTCGTAAACACATACGTCTTATAACGTCTGAATACTGTCATGTAGTCATTTAGTTGACTGTTAAACAATAGGATGACGAAGTTGGAGAGTTGACGTTGCTCTTACATGTTCAATCATATAGTGACCAGAATTCAGTTGTGTCGTTGTTGTAAGTCCTTAATACGTATTTGCTATGCTCAGTTAGCCCTTGGTTTCATTCCGTTTTGAAGAACCTTTCCATTCTCACAAAGATTTTCTCTACGAATATTTTCCTGCTTGCGGCATAAAATGTGCGAACTTGCTCAAATTGCACACAAACTTCTCTGGTTGTGTTGAGGAACTTTTAACACCTGTATATAACAAGGTCATGTAATTTAATCCATTTCATCCAGATCAATGTCTGTATTAAATATGATTCGATCATTGAATTTGACATTCGAAAACACATCAAATTATAATGGCACAACACAAAGGACGAATATAAACAGAAGAGTGATCATGGGTCACTTTTACGTACATCGAGACGTCTTGGCTGTTATTTGGAAGTTATTATGACGGGCCTGTTTGAACCTTTACGGATATTAACAAACATATCATAACACAAATCATCGATTGTTTCTTCCCCGTCTCTTGATAAAGTCGCCCAAGTTTATCAATGACATGTTTGATCAGACATTTAGTACTTGCTACTACAAAACGACATAGAATTTGTATGGATGTTTCCTTGTTTTGGCAACCCTCTCACAAGGGTTCACATCTAGTTTTTGCCCATTCACCAGATAAAATCTTCCAACTGCATGGCAGAGAGCTCCAATGCTACTAAGCCTTTGGGCTGATAATTTCAGTCGGGATTACAGGAAAGCCGGATAAAGAAGTTATCATTCAAAGATGGGCCAATTAGGGGTAGTCTATCTAGTTACAAGTCCTTTACATCCTTCCAATCTCGGTGGTTTGGTTGTCGTTCGTAATCATTCCACATAAATATGATACATATCAATCAATTCTTAGTTTTTGAAAGAAGAGGACCTGTTTGAATTGGAATCTGATTGGTTGTCACTCAAGCAGGCTTCAAAGCCTCCACACTTAAGTAATGTATAAACCTGGTTCAAAAGTCACATACTAGCAATCAAAATGCAAATATAGTTAATGGGGTTGTGGATCCTTCTATGCTCATACAAATCATAGTAAGAACAGAGGAACCATCTATATTTGCTGACAGAATGCGTTTTTTCATTCATACCGACGTAACGTTATGACATAATTAAGAAACTTCGAAGGCATTATGGAGAAGTGTACATTCTTCTGAGGTATCGTTTGAAACGTGAACTCACTCAGCGACTAAACGGTAAAACAGGATAATTACCTCTCACCTGAAAGAGTTTTTTTTGAGAGCGACTGCTCAGTTTGTGCTTTTAGCAGGGAACACCATACAATATGATCAGGCGACCAGACGAAGAGTTTCAGAGACCCAAGACATCAAGTTGCTCAATTCACGTCCCTGTTATTGTCACTTGCCAAATGGTGCGCACGACGGGAATTTTATTATGCTTATCATTCAGAACCGAAATCTATTTGCCATATACAGACCACTCATACGATGACAGTGTACAAGAAGATTTTATGCAGATCGTCACTTAGACATTTCAATGTGATATGCAGATGACATTTCCTTTACTGTACGTCTTCAAACTTAAAACGCTCTCATACGAATTCATTTACTGGTTATCCAAGAGGAAGTAGGATCTGACTTAATGTTTCGGAGGAGAGATATATATTTTTCAACTGATCGAATAATGTTTAGAACATCAAGGCATTTGGTATGGATGTGCAACTTCGTTATTATTTACACACGTCGTTTCTGGTCTAATACGAGCCCCTTCATCAGGTAAATGACAGTCAGTGGTTTCCATCCATATCCTTGTACCGTTGTTAAGCTACACCCCACTATTACAGTAGAATAAAGAAGTTTTTGTCAATCAGTTTTTTTGTCTACTCTTGCTAACTGCAGAGCCGCGCTTGTCCTTTGAGTGAGCTTGAACGATATACATGTTGAAGATGGGGTTTCTTTTGTCAGTAATTCTTCTCACCTCCCACTATCACTCCGATGCCTGATCACGTCGCATAAGTATGCTTCTGACATTCATATTTAGAATTGTTGTACAGTGTAAAACATTCGACATTACCAGAAACTGACACGTGCACGTTCAGTATTGCCTTGTAGCAGGGAGCATGTTTTATTCAGTCTGATGTTCGAAGATTAAACAAAGATGTTTGTATTCAGGAGATTCTTGTAGAGTTGTAGTATTGTAACGCGCTGTAATAAAGTAAACACACTAAGGTGTCATATGATGCACAAGAACTTGTCTCATAATCCAATTAAACCCAAAAGGCAGTTGTCCTTTTATTGAATAGCGAGTTATTTTTTGTTCAGAAAACAATGTTTTTCATCGATTGGTAGGTCCCACGACAGGGCATGTGCAAAGCGAAATAAATTGATGTTCAAGCTGTGTTTGTGGATACCTCTTGGGATAGGTTTTGCGTTTAAGAGGATAAAAACATTCAACACAGAAGAAGCATTATGACTATTGGATCACAAGGTTATCTCACGTATTACTAACAAAAAGCAAGAAAACAACTGAAGGTTAGAAGTAGGATGAAAACAGTGGGGAGCGACTGAAGTAAACCATGAAATTGTACAGTATTTTGTTCTGTTATTGTCACCATGTGTGTGTAGCAGACATGTGGTAAGCAAGACAAATCTGGAATTTGGATTCCTGACTCCAGTTCCTGACACACACAGCCATTCAATACCATATAGATAAAAGAAAGTCCATCTCAAAACTGATTTCCTGCCATTTTCCCCACATATATCACACACGTCGTATGTGAAAGAGTGTGTTTCATGTTTTCTGTACTTAAAGCATGAATAGAACGTCATATTGCTATTATCGGAAAATCTCCGGAAAATGAACGAGCAAAATGACCATTTTTAGTTTTCTTGTAGCTATCGGTTGAAGGTGGTGTGAGTACTGCATGCGCATGTATTATGAAAACTGACTGAACCTTCAAGTTCAAGAGGAGGGCAAGTCGAGGCCTTCTTTGTTATGACTCGTGACGTTAAGAGAGAGCAAACCTTTAAGTTTTTACAGTTTAGTTTGTTTTAAAGGCTGTTGTCTGGACAGCTGTGACAAATTCTGCACTTTCATAAAATCACTGACTCGTGTAACAGGGTCCGTTATTTATTACCGATGAATCATGTGCTGACACATTGCATTGACCGATATGCCTGTAACTTGCGAAGTAGTATCTGTTCCTTTATAAATCGTTGATGACATGGTGAACATTTGTGGTTGTATACTGATTTTACAATGTTTTTCTTTCAAACTGAATATCAATTTATTTGGGAGAAACTGCCCGTTTCGAGGTTACCACGTTCCCTAGACATGCCGAAGACTGTGTTTTGACCCATACCTATACAGTCTGTATATGGAATAATGTTGCCGAGATACACGAACTAACAGAGTAACAAATCCTACGCTACTGTATAGCATTACAATCATTCATCTCGCATGATATGTATAGTGCATTGTGGTACATGGTTACAGTATCTATAGCATTCAACAAGGTTTCTGCTATATAACGACGATCTGTAGATAATCTAGTCTGGACAACACAATCAGGTGATTGAAATCACGAGCATCACGATATGGTGACATGTGTCAGCCCCCGAGTTAGTAAAACTGACTACCTGATCCCCTTTATCGTTACTTCAGACAGGTATAGTTGACCCGAACTTTTCGGTTGCGATGGAAACAGATGAAGTTAACTACATTGTATTATGATTAGTATTGCATAATTAACACGGACTATGTGCCTGTGCGGTTGAGGCGTCATGAATAGGCATATGGAAGGGATTGAACGTGTGTGCATGTTTCATTCGATACAGAAATGCCATTTCCAAGTGACTTTATAATTATTATCACAAAACCTGGATGTGAATAGAGATATTTTCTGTGCTTTCTTTTAAGGGTTCATGTTGTTTTATCTCCATGTTTCTCACTACAGCATTACGATTAGACCTGGTATTTGTGGGGTTTTTTTTAGAACTGAGTATATTATAGAATTATATAAAGTATATTTTAAAACCCATGATGATTCTCATAGACAACACTAATATAATATACATGAGAAAAACAATAATAAATAAAATGAAAATGTTACTGTTTCGTGTCTTCAACGTTACACGAGGCAACTGTTGTCAAGTGGACAATAAATATGACTGGAAGAAGGCAGTAATGAAAGTACTCAAAGTACTACTAACAGTAATAACGTTATCTGTGGCACCAGAAGTTGACGAAGGACTAAATGAAGTAGGCGTTACAGCATAGGTTGAGAACTCGTGAAGGTAAAACCGCCCCTAGTCGTTTGTGTGCAAGATTGCCTTTTGTTTCATATGCATGGTACACTACAAGACTACAAGTCACGTTCCGCCATTAAGTCTCCTGTAAGGGGCAAGTCCATTTTATTATATTTCAAAGGTGCTCTGTCTCCAAGATCCATTCTGCCATTAACGTGAGGTACCTCGTTTTGGTATCTTGGTTGGACGAATGAAATGTCCGGTAGACAGTTTAAAGAAGAAAGCCTGCTTTGGAAAACACGCAGATCAGCTCTGACTGACAACCGTGCAACTTACTTACAACCATGGGGTGTGGTATACGACTCTTAAGACAGACCTCAGCTGTTCAGGTGTATAATTATACAGAGGCTAGCGGTTCAGACTTGTGATTGAAAGTGCACGCAATTTGTAATCGAACAGGCACCCATTCAAGATTGGTAGTTTTGTACTCGTTCACCTTATATTTTCATTCCATTCTTCACAGAAATGAATGAAGTAAATTACTGGATTGAAAGGAGATAAACGTTTCCATTTAAGAAAGTAGCGAGTGTGTGAGTTCAGTTTTAGGCCGCCTTTAGCAATATTTCAGCAATATCACAGCAGAGGACACCGGAAATGGGTTTCACAAATGTCTATACTGGAAATCAAACTCGGGTCTTCAATGTGACAAGCTAACGTTTTAACCACTAGGCTACCCCATCGCCTCGGATAATTGTCGGGAATTATGTTGAACATGGTTCCCTCGCCGTGATATTGTGGGAATATTGGTAAATGCGGCGTAAACCTAACACACATCCTACATTTTTTCAGTTTATTTGCAAATATTGCTCACTTTTAGCAATAATTTGACAAATATGGGATTCGTGTAGGTACATGTGTATGGGAGAAGATAGCGTGGGAGGTGGGCCATGATAGATCAGTGAGAAACGGGAGTTTATACTAAATACTCTGTTGAGAAATTGGAACTGTGCTTCAACGTGTCGAAAGAACGTTTTAGCCATTTGTCTACCCCTCCGCCCCAAACCAATTTGAGTGAACTAAGATACGTCATACGTGGATGAATTTAACAGGCTTCTTAGAGCAAACATGTGTCAAGATTGACAAGCCAGAAATGTTGAAAGGTGTGAACTTTGCTGTACATCGAGTAGGGGTCACAATGTTATTGCATGCTCATGTTTCCCAGAAATTACATGCGTTTATTTAACTCTGCAATGCCCTAACACCCGTGGATCAAATTGAACGACTTTCTGGCTTCACTGCCTATGATTGTGTGTACATTACTGATTAATCTGTCAAAGCTACATCATGTTGCTTTCAAAATAGAACATCGTTCAACTGAAAAACGTCTGAGGCTTTGAACTTCAAATCACGCTACACAATAGGAGCATTACCAAAGTCACTCAAAAGGGATCCGGTGACCTATTCAGTCATTCACATGTCAATCACAGAGGGGAATTCTGTAAAGTTATGTCACATAATCTGTACCGTAATGAGCTATTGCTTTCAATCAATTGCTAGCAATGAAACCGTTTATGGTCTACTGAGTATTCTTGATTTTATCAGCTGGTATGTGCTGACAAGATTTATCTATCTATAATATATCTGCTGGTAGAGATCTGTAACGATCTGTGGAATTTCGTCAGACGCATCCTGCTCGGCACTGGTATTTCGTGCCAGGAAATGGAATGCATTTCACAATACTTCAGGACGTAACATGTTATGTACTGGAGCCCATGGGCCGACTTCAGTGTGGAAGGCTTGCTCGTGTTGAGAGGGATGAAATTGGCGCCAGTATAGGGGAGAATCAGAGGGTCAATTTTACCTGACACAGGGAATATGCACCCACTGGTCACTGTTTGCTCAGAATGAAAATGTTCAAGTTTGACTGCCAAACAAGTTATGGCGTGAAAGGATAAATTCATGATATTAAAACATGGATATCAGACAATGTGGTCACATAAGGGATTTTTATATACTCAAATACAGTATTCAGGAATGTGATATCCCAATTTTCCGCACTCAGTGAACCTGCTATTGGTTATATGCCTAATATTGCTAGCAATATCTGGCCAAATTAATACATCCACAACGATTCAATTGTCCCCGAACTCTGAAGAAATGGCCATTATTCGTTTTGTTCTTGATTCCAAATCTCCATAAATGTCTACGGGAATAGAGATATATTGCTGTTTCCAGAAAATGCACCACCATAACATTGCTCGCTATGAACCATTATCTGTAACAATCCAGTATTTCTCCATAAATTGTTCACAAAAAATATATGAGACAAACAAAATTAATACATGCTCAGGTTTTGTTAAAACAACTCAAGTGATTTGCTGGGCATTCTGCAATCTCAGAAAAGAACCGTGTTTAACAACTGCCATGATAGGGTACTCGACACGCTACAAATCCGGAATTAAACCACCATTACTGGGTCCGAATTGTTTCGAAACGTAATAGCAAAGGCTTTAGTTGCTTGTCTGTTGTTAGAAGTTGAGAGCAGTTTGCCCAAACGTACAGTTACTGACATCTGACATATAATGGTAAAATTTGTATAGTTTGTGTGCTGAACTTCCTCACCGACAACATCTACGTACTATTCGGGGGTAAGGCATTTAGGTTGAAGTTGAAGTTGACGTCCCCATGGGAATCAATAACTCTTTCCTTCTTACTCACCTGTTTCCTTATGCATAAGTTCAAAGAGTCAAAACACGTAATTTTGCCTTGAGGATTAACTTGAGCTTACGTTTTATCAATAGTCTGGAATTGTTAAGTGACGAAAGGCCCAATTCACTTCCAGTAATTTACCCCGAACGTAAATTGAAGCTGACGGTTACTGGTAAATATTTTGTATGCAGAACTTTAGGCAAGATGGAGGGACTACTATTTCAGGATTAATAGTGTCCTTCCCCTGTTCTTCATACGACATTTGTGTAATATAATCATATATTCCTCTTTCGAGATTTAATGCTCTAGTGTACTGCTTAGACATTAGACTATTGTGTTTACTGATTGTATAGATTTCTCTCATCTATTTCTGACAGATTTCTAATCACATTCAACACTCGAATCTGGAGTCTGAAAACGAATATGTACAGCAGACCACTTTCCTCAACAAACTTCAAAATATCAGAGTGGCTTTTTGTATTTAAGTCTTCGTGTATAATTTGATATATTGCATATAATCGTTAAAAACATTTTGACGTTTCGCTTCTTTTTCTACATTTATAACAGCTGTCACAAACGTCTCCTGCCAAATACTCACAAAATATCGATACTAGAACGTCAGTGTAAAAACCTATGTAACGTGTCTTCAGTTTTGTTCATTCTATCAAGAATGTGATTGGCATTTCAAGTAACATATATTTTGAGTTAGGACTTAATTAAATATATACATTATACGTATACGTGTGTTGCTTAACGCTTCATTCAGAAATATTCCCGTTTACATCACGTCATATAATCTGCCACTGGACGAGTCAAACAAGTGATAATGTAGGACCCAAGAGGTCGGCGAACCATTACGTTAAATAAACCCAGCCACAGAGGCTGACCACAATATGTATTCTGCTGTATCATACTACCACAGGGACATTGGTCAGAGTATTCGTTAGTTACGCTAAAGACCTTTTGCTCGAATTTCGACGTAGGTCCATAAATGTATGTGACGAGAACCTTTGAGTAATGACCTTGATTCTACGAGGTATTCTGCATCGGCGTAGATGTAAACCACATAACCTGAGTGTTACCACAATAATGGCTTATCAGCTTTCTGTAAAGCATAATTATACACATATAGGTAAGACACACGCGTCAGGAAACTCGTATCAAACGACCGTTACATCCGGGATTGCTTACTTCATGATGATGGCATCTGTCAGTTTTTCTGTCACTTAACGGCGTCTTTGGCGGCATGAAACCTTTGTTTCTAACATTTTAACATTTTCTAATCTCATCTAGTGCGCATCATAATCATCGACTGAATAATCCACAAACAGTTTTGTGTAGCATCACACATGATATGAGAAGGAAGCCATAAGACGTCTTACATCACCTTCATCTTACGTGTTAATGCGGCACCGCGACAAAATATACATCGATTCTATCGTAACTTAATATTACGGATGAGTAGAAGATAGCTGAACTAGCTTCTGTCCTACAAAATCTATCAGAGTCTCCACTGTGAGATAAATGGTATCTGACAAACATTGGTATTCTTACATCTACAACTCGAAATTGTACGTGGTATGTCGTTTAAGACAATGCAAGTTCAAAGTCTGTGTGTCAATACCAATGTAAAAATCGATAGTCTCCAACTACCCATCAGCCGACATAGGCAGTAAGATCCACGAATGAAATGCTATCACAAGACACGGTGCCCTTATGACATAGGTTAATGCGCTGCAATATTCTAAATGAAAAGAGAGAAAGAAATGAGGACGAAAAACGCTAATGTTCTAAGTGCTTTCCATTTCTTGAAAGTCAATGTTTTAATCTTCACACGATTTTTCATTCCTACTCTCTAGGCTAGTATATGAATCAAACTTACCCTAAAGCGACTAGAGCGTCACAATGATATCAGTGTATAATCCCACAGGGTAACAAGTCTTCAGTGGATGAACAGGGGCATACATGTACAACTCGAACCCAGAGACAACACGTGTACTACCTATACTTCTGGCATACCGAAGTCATAGAATACTTTCGCAGCCAAGTAAACGCCTATCATCTTTTGAACATTCAAAGCTCAACTTGGCGTGATTTGTGACCCTGGGCACTACACAGGTCAACCAGGTATCGATACAGATCCAAAAAGGATTATGTTTGATTGTTGCCATGAGATTGTAGACAACATTTCTGATGTGGCATGGCGGACTTGCAAATAATCGAGTTCGCCCATACAAAGCAATAGATACTTTGAAATGATTATGATCATCGTTATATGGAAATATGTCAGTTTCTTTGAAGCACAATTCCATAATCTTGAGCACCTAATCCAATTTATTCGCGTCTAGAAGATTGAAGTCTCCTTCTTAGAAAACAAGTTACTTTCTAACTATTAATGTGCTGTTATTTTCTTCGATCATACTTCCAAGTGTTATTTCACGGACAAGATTTAATACCTCATCGCGGAGCTGCACTCAGGAACATATAATACCTTCAATACCCAAAGGTGTGATCACAAGAGGATATGCCATTATGACAAGTTTCGTTTTAAAATGTTACTGAAGTTCGCGTTATCCACAAACATGGGTATAACATGTTTCTGTTTATTCAGGTCAAAAGATATTTCCATAACATAGTTCAGGGCTATGATTTCGGAGAAATCCATGTTCGTCAGGGTAAAATTGATTCCACGTCTTGTGTCAAGACGACATGGATCAATTGAAGGTCTTTGTTCTTGTTGCGCGATGTTGACATGAATTTTGTCGGTTATATTAAAGACACATTTTTAAATGTCACTGTTTGCTTAATATGTGTGAGCAAATACAAATGGTAACAGGCATGTCATACAAACTGCCACATACAACACAGTTGAACCGACATGTTTAATATAACGAGACCAACTGGGGTATTGCAAATATAATTTACTTTTTGAATTAATCCTTTTATTCATTGAATCTCTTTCCCCAAAATTTTCTTTATACGACCACATTAAAGTGTGCGTAACGAAACTGACATGTGGCTTAAGGGCATATACGTCTGTTTGACAAACACATTGAGCATTGTTTTTCAATGTGAAATGCATGCCACTAGCAACAAAAGAGAGATAAGTGCTAGGAGACGTACATTAAGTTCTAGAATGAACTGACTATTCTGTGAAAATTCATGTGTCAGTTCGTTTTCTTTTTGTTAAGAATTCTCCTTCTCCCACAGTTGAAGAAATGTCATAGTATCGTGTGGCACAAGTGTGTCTGAAATTCATATTGAAAATTGTTGTGAAGTTATAGAAGTACCTTGAGAGACAACAAGATGTTGCTACTTTAAGGTTTTTTTCCATTTTCTGTAAAGCCGTATATAAGCTTTCGAAAATATATGAACATTTGACAGAACCTGATGTCTGCTTCTCTTTAGGGATTGAATCAAATGTTCCATTATTGATCATGGTGGACATACTTCATTATATGTCAATTTGAAATCCCCCAAATGCAATCATTCCTTTTTGATTTTCCCCGGAAGGATTCTATGTTTGAAAACCTGGCTTTCATTAAAGTAGAAGATGGACAATTTGGATGATCCATGTTACACAGATAAATTGATTCCAATATTTATAAGCGTACATGAAACAAGACAAATCATGACACTCGGGCACACGCAAACGTACTTGCAATTTATACCTCAAATATATTGCTATATCATTGCTTAAGGTGATATTCAGAATGACTATGTTGTAAAACCAAAATATGTCATTTTCTTGATAAAAAAACTGTACTCGTACCATCAACGTCATAAGTAGGTTTGAAATATATGCAATGAGTTGCAACTGTTGACGAGATTTGTTCAACAGTCATTTCCCAGTTGGTAGATGACAAAATGAACAAAACGTTTGCAGAAGAAAACTTTGTTCTTCTATTGTAATAGTGGTGTTTCTATACATTCGTCCGTTCACTGTCTCACTACAACCGAGCAATTGACATCCATCTGTCAGACAAGCTCAGTCAAATTAACTTATA
The DNA here is from genome assembly GCF_037392515.1 of Haliotis asinina. NCBI lineage: Eukaryota > Metazoa > Mollusca > Gastropoda > Lepetellida > Haliotidae > Haliotis > Haliotis asinina. The sequence continues at coordinate 50,456,294 of NC_090281.1, forward strand.
TCGAACCACATCCGGATATCACCAAGGTGTTCACTGTTTTGTTCAGTACGTCTTTTTCACTCTCACCACTGCTTAAATAGCTTATGTAGCTTAAGTCTTTCACATTCTTCTTTATAAGCGTTGAAAAGTGTGATATATCCGACCTTACCATACACTGTTACGTTCACATGTTTTATGCATTTTGATATTCGATTCAATGCGATGTAAACTAAAACAAAACCCATTTCACAAGATAACATCTGCCAGTTCTCTCGCACATGCAAAATGGACCTGTCGTGTTGAAAGAATGTGTTGCATATTTTACTATGGCGTTAACGGAACGTCATATTGGTATTGTTGGAATATCTCTAGAAAGAGAGTGAACGAAATGGCCACTCTTGGCTTTAAATGGCAATCGATAGCGAAAGGTTATGTAAGTTCTACTATGAAAGTTGACTGGACTCTAAAGTAGAAGCCGAGAAGGGATTGAGGCCTACATAGACGTGTAAATTTTCATTGTTCGGTCTGCTTTCAACAGTGTTTTACGGATTCAATGATTAGGGTATCTCATTCTTTTCATCAATCTGTGATCAATTTTAAAGTCGTGAAATCGCTGACCTTGTTATAGAGTCCGTTATTTTTTACCTTTGAGTCAAACATATGTACGCTGTATTATGTGTTCTTTATAATTATTTTGTAAATTACAAGTTGAACACATATTATGGTTGTTTCTTGCATATCGATTCATGAGGTGAAACGTTGTATTTCAGATCACAGACCAATTTGATGATAATGACACGATTACGAGTTTGTGAGTAGTGAAAATAACTTCTCCTGCGACTATCGTCAGTGTCGCTACTGAGCCTCTATTCCTCACCCATGGACAGTTTGTACAGAGAGCTGATATACTGCAAAGACTTCTATTTATTACTAGTGATCGTACAGATGTCGCTGCATTCTACTACGACCAGTCATCTTGCTGTTGAATACCGTGTGTGATGGTTTATGGTGTATATATGAATATGATATTTCTTGGTTTTCTAATGATGGACTCTGATCCGGATTTTCATGGGACGCTCCAGTTGAGTTTAATACAAGTAAAGTTAATCACTATTTAATGACTCTTATTAATTCACAGTGAAAACAATACAGATAACTGACCACACGTGGATGCAATTCTATTCATGCATAGGCAGATCATAAATAGGTATATAAAAGTGACGTAATGTGTTTGTGTCCGTGTGTGTGCGTGTGTATGTCTTTTGGGTTGGGGTGTCTTTTTCGTAAAAGAACGAGTTACCTCCTATAACGTCATGTTACATAACGCTTTAGTTAGGTTATAAACAACGCAGCTGTTTATGCATAAAGATAACATGTCACTCTTAGGACTTATGTTTTTTTTATGTTTTCGCTTTATTTACCACTGCTTCACAGTTTGAACTAATTAGCGTTTCCTTTGGGAGTGAGTATATAATAAAATATTACACATAATTAAAAAATATGTTTCTGCCTCGTGTCTTCAAATTGGCACGTGTCCATTGTTATTCTGTTCCTGTTCCCAATATATGGTTGCTCATTCCTCAAGTGGATAATAAATATGATTGCATTTCTATTACAAGCAATGGCAATAGTATGAAGGTAGTTATAAAAGTGCTGTACGTACCAGAAACAGTAATAACATTATCTGTAGTACCAGAAATTAACGACGAACAAAATGAAGTAGGCGTTACAGCATAGGCTGATTTCGTGTACACACTCCTGAACGTAACAACGCCCCCTGTCGTTTGTGTCTAAGATTACCGTTGGTTTAATATGCATGACACACTACAACTTGTAAGAGTCACGTTCCGCCATTAAGTCTCCTGTAAGAGGCAGACAGACAAGTCCATTTTATTACATTTCAAAGGTGGTCTGTCTCCAAGATCCATTTACGTTATGCCATTAACGAGAGGTACCTCGTTTTATAATATTGGTTGGAGGAATGTGATGTCTGGTAGACAGTTTAAAGACGAGAGGAAAGCCCTCGGTGGAAAACACGCAGATCGGTTCTGACTGACAAACGTGCAACTTACTTACAGCCATTGGCGATGGTATACGACTCTTAAGACAGACCTTAGCTGATTAGGTGTATAATTATACAGAGGTTAGCGATTCCGACTTCTGATTGAAAGTGTAAGCCATTTGTAATTGGACAGGCACCCATGCGAGATTGACAGTTTTGCACTCGTTCCCTTATATTTCTTTGATCAGTTAAATACGTTCCAAAATATCATGCTTTACAGCAGTAAATAAAGTAAATTAATAGATTGAAATGCGACTAGAATTACCACTTAAGAATTCAGCTGTGAATTCAGCTTTAGGTCGTCATTTGCAATATTTCAGGGGAGGACACAAGAAATGGATTCCACAAATTGTACCCATGTGGGGAATCAAACCCGAATCGTGCACGTGACGAGCGAACATTTTAACCACTAGACTACCCCACCGCCCCGAACGAGTGTCTGAAATGATGTTTAACATGGTTCCCTCGCCGTGATATTGTTGGAATATTGTTAAAAGCGGAGTCAAGATCACTCACTCACCCTAACAATCATTCCGTTTATTACAAATATCTCAGCATCAGTTTTACAAATATGAGATTCGTCTATGTACATGAACTTAACAGGCTTCTTAGAGCAAACATGTGTCAAGATTGAGAGGTCAGACATGTTGAAAGGTGTGAACTTTGCCGAACATCGAGTAGGGGTCACAATGTTATTACATGCTCATGTTTCCCAGAAATTACATGCGTTTATTTAAATCTACAATGCTGTAACACGTGCACCCATGGATCTATTTGAACGACTTTCTGGCTTCACTGCCTATGATTGTGTGTACATTACTGATTAATCTGTCAAAGCTACATCATGTTGCTTTCAAAATAGAACATAGTGCAGCTGAAAACGTTCTGAAGCTTTGACCTTCAAATCACGCTACACAATACGAGAATCACCAAAGTCACTCAACGGGGATCACGTGACCTATTCAGTCATTCACATGTCAATCACAGAGCGGAATACTGTGAAGTTATGTCACATAATCTGTACCGTAATGAGCTATTGCTTTCAATCAATTGCTAGCAATCAAACTGCGTAGGGTCTATTGGGTATTCCTGATTTTATCTGTCGGTATGTTCTGACAAGAGATTTACCTCAATGATATTATGTGTCTGCTGGTAGGGATCTGTAAAGACGGCTGTGGAATTTCGTCAGACGCATCCTGCTTGTCACTGGTAATTCGTGCCAAGAAAATTCTTTATAACGGAATGTGTTTCACTCCGAATACCTGAGGACGTAACATGTTATATACTGGAGCTCAAGGGGCTGACTTCAGGTCGTAGGTGAATGCAGTAATGTACAATGCAGAAAGCCTGTTCGTGTTGAGAAGGATGAAATTGGCGCCAATATGGGGGAAAGCGTGAGAGGTGTTATTTCACCTGACACAGGGAATATGTATTGTTTGGGTCACTGTTTGCTCCGAATGATAGAAAATGTTCATGTTTGTTTCGCAAAGGATAAATACATGAGCATAAAAGAACAAAAATCACAGAATTGTTTTTAAGCTGAACAATTTGGTCATATAAGGGATTTGTATATACCTAGATACAGTAATCAGGAAACTGAGAGGTTCAGCAATAACTGAACCGAGTATATATTAGTGTTATATGTAAGGCTAGTTAAAAAAAATGAAATGTTTCTCTTGCATCGGCGCTGCTCTTTCATTTGTGTGCGAACAATTTTTACTGCCATATAAAAAGATAACTTTGACTTGGCCGCGTCCTGATCATCCATTTGTCTTGTCCACTATAAGAATGAATGTCTGTAAGAACGAATGTGACTTAATCTGCAACTCATTAACACGTGATAAACTTCGGGACCTGAGCGAACTTTTGAGAAAAAAGAAATGTGTTCCTCCCTCCTTACCATTTTCCCTATCAATGTTTTTTTCAAAAAGTTGTACCGCCCTAGTCACTTTTGAAATGAAAATGTGCTTAATTTTTTATACAGCCTAATACAGCTAGCAATATCTGCCCAAGCTAATGTGTCCACAACTTTTGACTTGTCTCTAAACCCTGAAGAAATGGCCATTACTCTTTTGTTCTAGATTCCAAATCTCCATAAATATGTAAAGGAAGAGAGATATATTGCTGTTTCCCAAAATTGCACCTTCATAACCTAGCTCATAATGAACCATTACCTGCAACAATCCAGGGAATCTTGAAAAAAATATATTCAAAGAAAGTACATGAGACAACTAGAATTAATGCGTGTTCATTAAGAAAAATATAATAATCAAATGATTTGCTAGACGTTCTGCAATCTCAGAAAAGATTAGAAATAGTGAAGACTACAATTTTCAAACAGTGAACTTTCCGTTTATGTCGAGAAATATGTCCCCAGCACCAGCCTTTACTCTATGTATTGTTTTGATACAGTTTGACGCTTTCGATGTGAAATCAAACAAGATTTAAAAGAGCATCAAAACAATTTTGCTCTGAAAGTGCTTGATGAAGGTATTCTATCTCGAAGTGAAAAGGTGTTATGGTAGAGATGTGGAGGACAATATGGTGTCGGATATAATTGCCTGTTTTTACAGTGAATGATTTACTTGACTTTGCGTGTGTTTATGTCACTGAGAATGATTACATGTGGTTTGGGTCATTTGTTCTCGAAACTCTTGAGTCATGATTGTTTGATATGTGTTCGTAAACACGGTCCTGATACATCTGGAAGTTCAACTAACATTAATAGTGAAAGGGTTTTTTCCAGTTTATACACAAAACACGTATAATTTTGTTGTACTCCAAGTCATAATACAAATCCAAATTTGAACCCAGTCCCTGCGTTTGACCGCAATAAACATTTACTTGATCCTCAAGAATTCATGCACAGGTTCAAGTGTTATTTTGTACTCATAAACCATCTTTTAATGAAGTGATTATGCTACACTAAGGGTCATTGTTTAGAGTATTGCAATTTCGACATTGGTTCATAAATGTGATGAGGCTTCTTGTGTAACGGCTGTGATTCTTCAAGGTTTTCACTTTCAGGGCGAAACCTGTTCACTCACCTGTCAGTGAGAGACACACCAGTGGAAACTGGTATCAGACAAGTTTTGGAACTCAAGATATGTTTTGCGGAGGGTATTAGAAGGAAGCCATATGACATCACTCATCACCTTCATGTTGTGCATTAATGAGCCACTGCGGCCACAGGCGACAGATGCATCGTTTCAATGCTTAACTAGTACTATGGAAGAGTACGAAGGAGATTACTGCATCCGTGCCTGCCATATATAGTCTGTCAGAGAACCGGTAGGGAGATAAATGTTATCGGACAGATGCTGGTGTTCTTACATCCACACCTGAAACATAAAGGCGGCATGTCGTTTAAGATTTTGTAACTATCTGTGTCAATACCAATGTAAACGTCGATACTCTCCTACTACACTTTAGCCGCCATAAGCTGTATGATCCAAATATGGAGTATTATCACATGACAGGGTGTCCTTATGACATTGTTTAATGCGTTGTTATAATAAAAATGAAAAGAGGGAAGGAATAGAAGACGAAAAAAGAATTTTCTTATCATATAAGTCAGTGTTTTAGTGAGCACTGGATCTTCCAATGGCAGTTCCCTGAGAAGTATCTGATGCAAACGCCCGTGATTCACTGACAGGTGCACAATGACATTATCGTTTAATCCTACAGGGTAACCAGTCACCGATGGGTGAACAGAGGTATATCTACAACAAAGTCACGAACCCAGAGACATGTGCTACTGGTGCTTTGGCGTAGGACATACCAAAATTCTGGAAATCGCTAGGAGCCAAGTTGCCGAACATGGCTATCATCTCTCGAACGTTCAAAGTTCCATGTGGCCTGATTGGTGACCCGTGGGCATTACACAGGTCATCGTGGTATCAATGCAGATAGTTATGAACAACAAACACATTCAATAAAGATTATGTATGATTGTTACCACGAGACGTAGTAGGCAATATTCCTGTTATATCATGGCGGCCCTGCAACTAATCGAGTTTGTCCGACAAACCAATGGTAATCTTAACATAGTTATAATCATCGTCATATGCTGTCGGTTTCCTGGACACACAATTCAATAATCTTGACTACATAATCCATTTAGTCGCGACTTAGAGAGTTAAGTCTCCTTCTTACTTAACAACTTCATTTCTAATTCTTTTTTTCTATCGTTCTGCTCCATATTTCTCAGAGTTATGGCAACGACTGGATCTAATACGTCATCGCGTAGCCGCACTCAGGAACTTATGTTAACCTCAGGTTCCAGGCGCGTGATAACAAGGATAGCAATAACTTTCGATTTAAATTTTACTAAGGTTCATATTATTCATAAACATAGGTAGAACTTGCGGATTCTGTTTCTGTTTATGTAAGTGAAAGATTCCCCTAAGATATTTGAGTTTTAAGGTTCCAGAAAATCCATGTTAAAATTGATTCCCCGGCACGTGTCAACATGACATGGATCAAATGAAGGTCTTTGTTCCTATTGACATTGAACATCATCCTCACATTGCCTTTCTCTCCGTGGAGGACTGTCACTCACAATGTTGTGCCGTGAGAATGTAATCCCTCAAATGAATTTTGTCGGTTACATTAAAGGCATATTTTTAAATGTCACTGTTTGCTTAATATGAATGGCGACGGATGACCCCAATCAGTTTAAACCATGTTGTGTGAGCGCAGAAATGACAACAGGCCTGTCATACAAACTACCCAGTGCAACACAGTAGAACCGGCATGTCTATTATAACGATAGCATCTGGGGTATTGTGAACAAAATTGGAATTTTCATATTACTTTTTGAAACTAATTCTCCTATTCATTGAATCTCATCTCCCCTATAATTCCACATTAAAATGTCCGTACCGAAACTGATGTGTAATATATTAAGAAAAGCCCAAAGAGACGCCGATCGATCTTAATCGTTTACCACTTTGCTGAAAGCACAGGCCTATGGTATTGGCAAAATTGAACATTGTCTACTGCATGGAATTCGAACCCACAATCATAGGTTTCTGTCGTGTCCAAGTGATGGCCGTCGGTATTTCGAATTGCAGCACTTCAAACGACTGACCCACCCGTGCCTTGCGATGTTAATGAAGCTAGGCTAATTTCTTTCGACAGGACGGCTCATTCGGTAAGGCGTCTACCCGTCAGGTCGAAGATTTCGGTTACGTTCAACACATGGATACGCAACGGCATGGACACTTATAGGTGATGTTGCTGAAAGTGTGAAAAGACTAAGTTACTCGCTCGCTCCTTAAGAACAAAAAGAAAAGCCAAAACAAGCCATCACCGGTAGTGATGTCTCACGCAACCGAATGGTCGGTTAAGTACAAATACATATATCTTTGCACCCTATTGTCTCAAATTCAGATTTTGCATATCTTTTGCATGCCTCTCGTAATTAGTGATAGTCGAGTAATGTGACACCAATCATGCCACACTAAATACATCGAGGGCATAAAGGTTACGAAACTTTGAAACCTGTGTTCTCTTGAGCATTCTTCAGTTATCAAATAAAAATGGGATCATATCTTCGCTGTCCAAACTGATAACAGATAATGGGCTAAAAAGGACGATGGTGTCGCTAAGAGATTATACAAAATTGGAATAAACCCGTTACTTCCAAGTGGGCTGTCATATAAAATCTATCTCTCTGTGAAATGTGGCTTCAAATAACTTACCATTACATTTAGCATCCCCATGTTACATGTTTGGTTAAAGATTTTGATGTAAGCGACGCATCAAATAATCCCACACGTCAGGTCAGCGTGTTAGCTGAGGAGGAAATCCGAGCAAAAAATACACGTCTTAACATCTTTTGTGTTGAATCTAAAACCTGAACACATGCCTTAATTGCATCTCTCCGAACTTCCTTCCGAGGGACATGTTACTGTGGGCAAGAAATGTACCCCTAAATCCTCGTTTGAAAGATTAGATATTATCCTCCAGGCATATAAGAAATGATTCATACCATGCTGTCACCAAAAACCCAAATGTTTCATTTTTTGCATTCCGGAACAGACCCAAGTTCAATAATCTCACTACATCACTTTCATAAAACGTTGATGACAAAGTTTCTTCCTTAAACCACGAAGATATTGTTAATCTCTAGCTCTAACTATTGAGGGAAAATTTGCAAGATGTTTAAACAAAATATTTAAACTTGCGCAAGAACTCTACACCTAAATCATTTTTTGAAACATAAAATATCACCCTCAAGCCATACAGGGAAGGATCTTGTGAAATGTGGTTACTAAAAAAGGGCTTTTGTTCTTTGCCTTCTTGAAATTTCAGTAATTTCAAAACAACTTTGAACACATTTCATGACAAATTAGGTATTAGGTATTCAGGACAAGGATTCATAAATGTAGTTACATCTCTTTATCGCCAACGTTTGAGGACAATTTGTCAAAATGTTTAAGCAAATTCAAATGAGGTTGACTGAGAAACAAAATCTCAAGTTCTGGATGTTGCCGAGAAGTTCTCATCCGCGTATATATAGAGAATCTCGCCCGAGCTTCTCTTCATTTCAAACAGATCACCATGGGATGAAGTTATATATATTCAAGGTTTACCGGGGACTTTTTTACTTTTATCAACGGGTGTTGGTATATGTAATATCATAAGACAAGAGGGTGAGATTCTATTTATCGTAAAACTCACTCTTCATTAGTTTTCAATGTAAAGTACAACTCGAAACGTGTCACTATCATTCGACTTGCAGTGCAGCGGTGTCACAGAATTGTAATATCATGGTGGTTTTGTTCATTAATACATTAATGAGAAACAACATCAGTCAATCAATAAATTATTGTCAAACCCTTCTCACTGTTAAACTCCAGACCCGTGAAAGTCCCGGCTAAGAATAGGCCTTCAGCAACCCATGCTTTCCATAAAAGGCGACTGTGCTTGTCGTAAGAAGCGACTAACGGGATCGGGTGGTCATGCTCGCTGACTTGGCTGACACATGTCATCGGTTCCCAATTGCGTAGATCGATGCTCATGTTGTTGATCACTGGATTGTCTGGTCCAGACTCGATTATTTACAGACCGCTGCCATATAGCTGCGTAAAACTCACTCACTCACTCATCCTAACGCCACCGCTCTGCCCACTCAAACTCTGCTTCAGACTGCCACCATGACGGAAATCTTCAGTCATACACTATTCTCGAATGACTCCTCTGTCAGTCGACCATATGCTCCAAATGAGGCGTATTCTTCCCATGGACTTTGACTCCGACCAGAGTTATCCTTCTTGGAGCTGCTGTACTCTACTGGGACCAATGAAGTGACTGCAACACACCTTCCCACATAACGAAAAAAAGGTTTAATCTGTTGTTCATTTTTTGACAGAAAACGTTTCTAGATGTATTTGTAAGATTGTTGACATTTAGATTTACCAACTTTTAGCCGTTGAATTTCTCCAAGAGTGACTGTTTTTGTTTTCCAAAGTGTGTTCCAACACTAAACCATCAACCGTCACTAGACACACGTCAGTCGTGAATGAACAATGTCCCGGCGTACTGACTTGATCAAATTTTAGATGCTATTAAGTTCAGTGGTATTGCATTTATAAGATGATTTCATCATATCACCAAATGGCAATAAATTATTCCATAAACAGTATTTTCCTTGTATCTTAAAACGATTTCACGAGGTACTATTTTCCATAGCGTGGTTATGTTATTACCGCTGGCGTTGAACTACATTATTCAATGTAGTTTTGACCAACCAGTATTACAAATATTGTTCAGTGCCACGCTAAGGCCCGGCACAGTGAACAGCATTTAAACTAGGGCATTTTTCCCGTATTCACTCCTGCCTAGTTGAAGCAGCATCTCCTGTGGGACACAGTTTGGGATGATAAATGTATTTATTTATACATTCTAGTGATGGGCACCAAGATCCTCTATCTACACATTCTGATGACAGGCATCATCCTAGTCAGCGAATCTGACAACTCTCTGTTGCCGAATGCGTCGTACAAGCATGCGTTTTTGACAGCCTCTTGTTTTCACCCATTACTTCAAGGGGTGCTTCTATGGCAAATGAATACAAAACTCTGTATATTTTCTCCCCGCAAAACACAGGCTTAATTAACTGTGTGTGATGTTACAAAAGTACAATACAGTGGAAGCTGTACATGTCTAAACTGGCATTCAATGGGATTGAAGAATCCATCCGGTTTAGTCAACGTGCCGGATTGTAGAGCTAATGATTAATGTACAAGCCAATGGACTGAGGTTTTATGCAAGTGTCGACAACATGCCGGATTGGACAGATGCCGGTTTTGACAGCTTCCACTGCAAATGAAGTTTACTTAATACACTGCCCTCTGTGAAGATATATGAAACTAAAATATGACACCCGCATCCTCCAAACGTTCGGTCGGAAGCAACTATGATGCCCATATAAAATACATGACCATCGATAATTCATATATGTTTTGTTGCATTAAAGAAAATTTTAAACATGGGTTTTCTCTTTCTTTTAGTCGTCCATTTATGGTACCCTTTCCTCAGATGCTATGATAACGTCTTACCAGCTGACGGTGATAAATTTATTGTCCAGAGAGAGCGTGGTTCAGATTCAGCATCAGAAGAATTAGGAGGATGTCAGGCGTCTCTTGGTTGATATTGTCAATATTAAAACATTGCAGCTACCTTTATCCATGTATGCATATATACATAGGCAATTACAATATATTATACTACGAACGAAAACTAGCCATCACAACTGTCAAAACATGAGAAATGTTCAACTCAGGCCAAGACACCGTTTCACTTAAACAAATGTAAATCTCATTGTTGACGAGATTGAAAGAATTTTGGAGACATGAAGTCTGGCAGTCAGTCATTTTGCTCAACAAATCAGTGCGTAATTCAATTACATTGTAACCAATGTAATCTATTTCTTGCATTGGCATGTGTAGTTGAGTTCCGCATTAGATTTCTTTCGATGTTAATCTTTTTTTCTGAACACCACTTCATTTGTTTTCGTGTAGTTTTGGGTCTCGAGGTTAGGATGTATATATAGACACGGTAGAAGATCTATCACTTGTGTCTTGTTCTGTAATACAGGCTTGTTTATATGCCAAAACCTGAAAGTGATGGATTCCTTTGTGAAATATACACAATCGGCAATATTTCATTCTTGAAGCAAGCGTAATTGAGAAGCTATGGTGGAGAGTGACAGGTTATGATAACAATAGGTCGGTATTCTTGCTTGCAAGTTGATTACCATCTCAAAAGAGATGAAACATTAACACAGAAAAAAAAAACACACTTCAAGTGTATTATGTTTTCACAGTTAAAACCGTTAAAGCGTGATGTGTTCGCATTTCACCGCCATCCTCTTTGCGTGTTACAAGCGTCGCGTTATTCGTCCATTACGGCAATGGGGTCATCAGTTCGTTTTCGATTTCTGATCGAGTGGTTTTAGTGCAATTCTATTAACTTCTCTGACACACCAAGGGATTGCTAAAACATTGTTGCTCTTGTCTTACATGTTGTGCTAATGGTGTAAGATGGGTTGTTAGCGCTGATACCCATTCTGACCTCGAGAGGGGAACGTAGATTGCGTTAAGAGCAAAAAGGCTGTGCCTCTTTCACTTTATTGGTAGATAATGCCTGGTGTCGTGACTGATAGTGCAGATATTTGTGGTTGAATGTTCTTGAATTTGTCAAAACTGTTTTGGGTGAGGAATTCATCACAAATGTGAGATACGACTATGATGAAACTAATCTTCTTAACACTATATTCTTCAATTATTCACTAGTCTTCTAACATATTGGCACAGTTTTGCTAAGACGTCAAACTCGTTCCCTTTACTTATGATTCTTCTAGAGAGGTATCAAAGTCACTCACAATAACCATCACTGTCAGTTTGCCCTCACAACGAGCAAGAAAAGTTATCGATGAATCCTGTCTTTTTGACGTTTGGACCTTGTTACTGGAAAAAATTAATGAACATTGCCCTGACTAGCAACATCAGGACACTGGGATTCGGCTAATCTTTTCACATTGAGCACCAGATGATTTCACATGTTTCCATTATAGTCGCATATTCTGTTCCGTTCCACCGATGTGACTAAACACATGCCACATACAACGTCAGTAGGGAATACCCAGTCTTCAATATTCTGGGAAACACATTGATTTTTGGCTTAAAGGGGACATAATATATGGGCATAATTCTAGAGGCTCCAGTATTTGATGCCTATATTTCAAAATTTCGTAGTGAAGTTGGCTGATGCATATCATCATATCCCGATAAAGTCTCTATATGCTCACTGGGTTGTTAGGTCCAGAATCTAACATCTACAACTCGTATGGCTAGAGGATTGCTCAATGTGTCCTTAAACAAACTGCAAAAACAAAAAACAACACACGTCCTGGTACACGTTGATATTCAGTTATGATTGATCATATATTACAGTCAGAGTCAACATTGCGTCCATTGTTAATCGTGTGACTTAAGGTGAAAGTTTGAAGTAGTCGTGTTTGCCTCAAGGGTAATATGATTCAGTTAAACGTTTTGGTAAAACTTGATTTACAAATGTTTTGCAAAGAAACGTAATTCCATCCTCAAAATAATTGTCAATAAGAGTTAGATAATGGTCATAGAATGCACTTTCGGGAATCTCAGTCGGTGCAGGTGAGGACGGCAAAACACTTTCTCAGTTCATTACAGAAAACCTCTGCATGAAATCTCACCACAAGATATATTGCCAATGAAGGGACTTTTTACCCGGACATCTAAAGAAATGTGAAATAATACATTCCAAATAGATTGATATTGAGCTTGCGTTTTTCAATTATAAAACCAGACGTGGAAATGAAATTGCCAATACACTCCCGTTATCGAGTTTCACATGCAAAATTACCTCTTGAAAAACGTCGTCGATTTCTTAAAAAGGTCAAGGTTGTCTTAAGTGAGGTCAATCAATCTGACCTTTTATGAAATGTACAAGCACGTTACGTGGTCAATATCACATTTCCTTGGCATTGAAACTGACGAGTTTGGTGAACAATGTGAGCCTCCTTTATCCAGCATGAGCATGTGATCAATACTAAAGTGGAGATACATTTATCTGAAGAACAACATGTGAGCAAATATCTTGTCTGGTTGATTGACAATCTATACGCAGTGAAGCTCAAACGCACAGAATGCTTTTCGTGAAGGATATTTATGGAGTTATTAACTATCGTGACGAGCAGCCTGTTTCCTGCAAACTACAGCTAAACTGTGACAGTGAAGTATCTGTGCGACACCATGTCAAATACTGACAGATGACTCGATAATGCAATACACTGGCGATGAGAAGGGTGACAAGAAGACTTACAGGAGAAAGTATCACTTAAGGCCGCTTTGAACAGTAGTCCTGTTTTGTCTTGGAATGTCTGCTTAATAAAAGAGAAAATCCCAAAGTTAACCAATTGGAAATGTGTGGTGGACATAAACCAAGAAACCCATTCGGACCGAGATTCGAAGCCAGACTATGCGGCGCCTTATACGAGGGAGTCACCCGTCAGCCCAATACATATGAAAAACGTCCGTAACAATCCTGTAATACATAATAGATGGATATAAATGTATACAAGCAGAATATCAGTAACGGCAAAAGTCCATGCTTCGCTTGAAACGTCCTATTAAACACAAAGGTGCACATCAGTTGCATTAATACCTATTTTCAGGTTTTGAAATTTTATAGGAAAAGACACTGAGTTATTTGGATGAACAATTAAATATTTTACATATGTTTGTTATTTTGGTTTTCGCATTATATGTATTAATTTCATTTTCTCGTTTTCTTTACTTTTCCGTTGTATGCGTGGTTAATGAGAGAAGGTCGGACACAGAGTGAGTGAGTAATATCTAACGTCACATTTGAGCCATATCGTGACGAGAACATTTAACACTGAAACGGAATATATGTATATTTTCAACACCTGTCGACAAAGGATATTGAAACAACTAGAATTTCACAATAACATATAAAACTAGCGTGGAAAGTTAAATATGACTATTTGGATACAATATACAACATAGAAACAGGCTGTAGAAGTCGCACACAGACTGAGCAATAAGTGAAAGAACGGGAGGAGGACTGATATGAGATCGAACCAAAAAAACTTTGGACGGGAGGTTGTACTACATGTCTTCCATGAAACGTTTTGAAATATACGGATTACTTGGGCATTGAACCCCTAATCAAACAGTACCTGAGAAAGAACGCTTCTGGAAATCCTTGTCGAAGTAACAGCGTCGAAGGTAATGGCATCAACCTTGCTCGAGCATTGCTTGATTTAAAGGAAAGGCCATCCTTCTCCTTTCATACAATATAGTTTTTGTTACACTAAACCGTTTTACACAAAGCAGACAGGGATGTCTCACTGGTATTTCAAATTCATATTGGTAAGACAGCGGAAGGACATTTGGCCATTATCGAACGGTACCAGATGTTTGATTTTGGTACGCCAAGCACAAATACTTCTTCAAATCCATAAAGGAACTGATGAAGAAGGAAGGGTTGGTGCCATCGGGCGCATTACTCCCTGTCTGAATATCTCTTGGGGGCCGGAGATTTTGTATGACATAGCCAGCTGGTTTTTTTGCTTTATCATTGAGTAAATTGTCTTCAAAGGGGCTTGAATGTATTTTGGAAGACGTTTTCTGTTTTTTCATATCATGGCAATCACTTTCTTTTGAGGAAATTGGATGATGATTCTGAAGACAATGACATTTGAAATACGACCTCATGCAACAAAGACAATATCTGCGGTGGCTCGATGCGTTAACGGATGAAACCCACCCTAGCAAAGTGCTAGAATTTGCGTATTAAGAATGTGAAATCCTAAATGTAACGCATATTTTCACATTGTTGAACTGCATTATTTCAATCAGGAAACGCAATAGGGTTTCACAGACCAATAGCATATATGCGCGGCACTGCGCCAGGAAATAAAGAAACAAAGCAAAGTACAAACAGCTTATTGTGTCCAAAGACGTGTTTGTTCCTCCTCAAAAATCAAGCACGTACAGCTTCAAAGAAACAAGGTTCATTACACTCATTTTCCGCAGTCTACTTAAAACACTTACATTCTCCCGCGAGTAAATGGCTTGTACTTTTGAGAGATATATTAAATGCTGCAACGAACCGTATATTACCTACCAGACTATAGATGTCGTGGAAGCATTATCTCTTCAGGTCGTCATGGGATACGATACATGCAAATGACGCCCAATTACGTTATTTTCGAACGAGCTGAACCATTATAAATGGAGTTTGCAAAATACCCTGTCTAGAATAGAATTCCAGAGCTTATAGTCCATAAACATTTTGTCTCAAGGGCCAGACAAGATTTGCGAATACCATAACGTTGTTATCCTTCCGCGGTGAGGCGTAAATCCACTAACGATAGAGGTGGAAGGGATATTAAGGTCAGCATAAATGGTATCCCTCCGCGCTCTGTTTCTCGTTACGCTAACATCAGAGGCGACCGACATCGTGGGCAGGTAAATCAAGCATTAAGTGTCTGATGTGTCTCATTCTCAGCAACTACTGTTATGTTTTGACAAAAATGCACACATGATTACAGTAGGATGTCTGTTGTTACAGCTAGGATGAGGACTGTAATTCCGTTGCGTGCAGTTTACTACGCAATGGCGAAATAATAATCGCTTCAGAAGGAAAGAATCCCCAATGAATATTTTTATTGCGTCTTTCACATCATCAAAAAATGGTATAAATGCATGAGTAGAGCTGTGACGATATATCGTAAGATCGATAATCGTGATGTCTTTTCGGACGATAAATGGATCGAAATGTTTTCCCATATCGTGATACGTATCGTTGGCCTTAAAATTGTTTATTTTCACTAACAATTGATGGTTATGTCCAAATTTACACTGATACTTGATATCAAAATATACGATCTCAAAGAAAATAACTAGGAATAGCTTCGAATCGAATCGTATAGTTCCAGAATATCGCGATACGTATCGTATCGTGAATTTTCTTTATCGTCACACCTCTATGCATGAGTATTGTGACAATCATATTAAAGTTACTGAAAACTATTTTCCAGATGAGAAAAGACAGTTACAGTTTTTTCCTAATATCGGTTACATAAGTGGCTTCTATCCCATCGTGTGTTTTCCTATCATTGTTTTTAAAACTGGCTTCCAATCATCCTATCAAGTTAATCCTATCCTTCTAATTGTATAAACACTCAGTACATCCTGAAAATCAACACTTCAGTTAATCCTCTTGATCTCTGTACATCTCATCTGTAAATACTTTCTCACTGGCTTCCTGTACATACTATGTAATTTTGCTCATTACCATACCTTGTCATTCACCTGATAAAGGGGCAAGAAGTAGCCCAGAAACGTCGTGTTGTAAACATTAAAGAAGTTGTAAATCCATACCATTTGCTGCCATGTCACCAACTAACTTCTAAATGCCAATCAAGCAACTGATCATAATTCTTTCCCATCGATTATAAATACCTTCATACATGTCAAAGCGGTAATAACTGACATTATATATATCTTGAGAATAGACACAGGGTCAAATCAATTATACCTTTATTGATAAAGACTGCATACCAAACAAACCTCTATTGCACTCTGGCAGCTGTAACACCAGAATGGGTGGACTAAAACACATTCTGCATGGCCTTCGGCGTTGTTTGAGTGGTGAGCAAATGGTTCCCAGAGTTAGAAAAATGAACTGTGGTCAGTGTCTCCTTATTCTATTGATGCCTTTGTTAACAGAAAACATGTTCATTTGGAAAAGCTCAATCATGCACAAGAGGATGTGTTCTGCGAAATTGCAGCGGCAAGTTTCCATAAACTAATGCAAAATTCGACGTTCCTTTAAAAATATCTTCTTTGATTCATAATTGCGTTTATAAAGACTCGAACAAACCGGATATTTGTCCAAACGAGAATAACAACATAACGCCCATTAGCTACAAATTACCCAAACTATCTCGATTTTAACAATTATTCCGCGAAAAACGAGCAGGTTCTGATTTGAGGTTGTCAACTCTGACATTTACAGATATGCAATCTTTGGAAGCAATTATGATCCATGCTCGCACCACAGCGCTTCGGGGAAGAGCTCAAGGTGTAATTTTCAGACAATCTGTGCTGCAAAATATTTCAAAAAGGGGAAAGGATGATGATAAAATACGCATTATCAGTTCTACCGTTTAATTATCCTTATTATATAACAGGAGACGTCCAATCATTTCCTTCCTTCAAAGCAGAATATACAGCTGTCCTGGATACCAATACTTTGAGAAATAATTATATAAATCTCATTTAGTACACGTGAATGTTCATACTACATGTTTTCTACAGCGTGCCTTGTTAAATGCCGAGTTCAAACAACTTTGACTTGAGTGTGTATATCATAAAAGCATTGCTAGGGTAATGTCAAGTGGTTAAATCTCGATACACTAACCTCTGATTTCTTACTCTCTGTTCCCCTTACACCACGCCTATTTCCCCTGGAATCGATTTCAGACACATTGTAATGGGATCTATATTTGACACGTGACACTCATATCAAGAATCTTTAAAGACCTTTCTTTTCACTTAGATAACCTCTAATCAAATATACGGTGACCTCGGACGATGCCTCTTTAACCGACAAATGCTTAAATGATGATCTTTACAAAAATTAACTGAGGGTCATGTGTCAGCTTTATTGAACACCAAATGAGCTGCTTTTCAATTGTCTTTGAAATCTGACGATACTTAATGTAATTATCGGGTAAACTATCATCAGCAAACAAATATGGGGAATAAGAGGAGAGATTCTGAAATTTCTGATTAGTACTGCATCCAGTTTCAAAGAAAATACTAGCATTTACGATCCAGACCAGTATCACTACCGTTATCGTGTTAATGAAATAATCCTTACTCATCATTGCAGTTCATAATTCGGAAAAGGAATGAGTAGGAGAAATGTACTGTACATGTAAGATATCACACTGACAACCTATTAGCCTATTCATCATAGCCCGCGTCAGCATAGTCTATGTAACAAACTCCTTTTGTTCAGGTATATTGTTTCGGAGCAAAATCAGTGTTTCTACACTATCAAAAGTATATACACAATAATATATTTTCGCTTATTTGACTTTGAAGGTGTCCCTTTGTGCATGTCAGTAAGTACCAAGAAATAGTAGCTCTCGAAAACGTCATTATTGTATAGTCGGAAATATGAATATGACATCATTGAAACTGTAATAATGATAACTGTTTTGTTTAAAAAGAAGGTTCTCATTTACTGGGGGAGGGTTGTTAAACGCAACTTTAACACACGAAAAACGTGTATGTTGCAAACTTAAGGAAGTGATCTGCTCAGAAAATTGTAGTGTCCAAGATGCTCCTTACCGACGATATGTATTTGCAAGTATACTCTACACATGCATGCTGATGAGATGCAACTGAACACTTCCTGTGCAACTGGGGGAGATGCGTAGGGGATACGTGCAGGGGGGTAAGTTTGTTAGACCATTCCAGGAGCATCCCTCAACTATACGCCGGCTATTGACCGATATGACTGAAGAGTGTCCGCCCAGTCAGTGATCGGCGAGAGCCCAACACGACAGTAACTTCAGCCGACCTGCTAGGAATTGGTTTGGTTGCTGGAGGATGATGTTTTGGACACCAGTCAGCAAGAACGTCAGAAGGGATGTCACCGTGCGTAGAGCTTTGACAGCCCAACGATATGTCAGCATGATGCTGTGTTCCAGTGTCGTCAGCCTCCATGGTTTCAGTATGGTGACCACACTGCAGAGGACACTTGATACTTTCTTCAGCAAGCCGGGGGCATTGTTAGCCTATGTCCAGACTTAAGACCCATTGTACATCTGTTTGATATCCTGAAACATCACTGACAGCTGCATCAGTATATAACACTTGGCCTCATGTGAAGGGTAGAGACACATTGTGGCTGTGCAACGCCTGTGTGAGTCTTGTCCACGTCGTGTTTGTGCCATTTGCTCACATGACTTTCATAAAGGGTTTAGTCATTTTCATGGCCTCCGTGAATGTCATTAAATCAAGTTGTGATTCCTGAACATCATGTCTACTGTTTTGTGATATTATTGTTTGCTATTTTTCGGAAAATATGACAAATTCGTTTGGACCATCGTTATTTTCTGCTGTTATTTGAATCATGTTCTACAACAGCATCACTGAGGTGGCTAAACGCTCCTCAATATCAACATTTAGCAATTAGTTTGGATTAGGTTTTCTGAAAGTCAGCTTTGAGAGTTTAGTTACACATTGCAGACACAAACAGATTACATTGTCCAGCCCTTGGACCTACCTTGGACCTTTGATTTACAACAATACGCCTGCAAGAAAGCACAAGGTATGCATGAAATGGGAATCCCGTTGCTAAGGGTCAGAAGAAATGTAAGGATGTTCCGATACAGTATTTCAATAAAGGAAAGGTACAAATGCCGACACGGAGCATTGAAAAGCATATTTACAATATATCACTTTAGCACGATGACATGATTCCTTAGAGTGCTTAAATGAATTCAGTTTTATGACACTTTTAGAAATATTCACGACGGGAGTCACCAGAGATAAGCTTCACACATTGTGCCCATGTGGGGAATAGAACCCGGACCTCCACTGTGACGAGCGAGTGCCTTATAACCACTAGGCTACACCCCCGCCCCTGGATCATAAAATGAAACCACATAGTAATTGATCCGTGAATTTGGGGGCCGTTTTTATCATGCAAAATACATACAATTTGCCTTCGGGTAAGTGATTGGCCATTACTACGGCTGTAGTTTCACTCTCAGATAGACCGAGATCCCAAGCCATTTGATATACCCGTTGCTTCAACATCAAAATGAATATGATAGATTTTAGTTCCACATCTGATGTGAGACTAGCTGTTATGAATACACAATGACATTCAGAAAATGGTCAAATGTTAGATGAATTCCCCAAATTACTAAATTAATCTATGATTTATGATGCCTCAGACTACCTTTGAAATAAAAAATTGCGCAGTTATAATAAGTAGACTTGGACAGGACCAATATAAAAATGACTGTGAGTTTCCCATTAATGCGTTCAAGGATGGGTATTCACCATGCACACACATTTAAGCACAGACACACATACAAATACACCCACACATACAAATGTACTTAAACACTGAAATTCTTCAGAGGCATTTAGAAGTTGATGTGGCAATACAGGACAAATCTTATGGATAACGACTTCTTTATTTGTTTACAGCGACGAAGTATGAGGGGCATGAACTAACCTAGAAATGTCGTGATAAAGAAATAAAAAAAGTTCTTAACCATAAGATTTGTCTTGTATTACATACACATTCTCATGCCGCACAGAGCCTCATTTCCACATACACACATGCACACGCACACATCAGTGAAAGTCAACGAGCCTAGCGATCCAACATTCTGAAGTTGGTCTAAACGACATTCAAGCAATAACTGGGACCAGCATCTATTCTATATACATCCCTGGAACAGAATCAATACACTGTAAATCACCGCCCACGAACATGTATATTGAAGAGCTAATACTTAAACTGGGTCGTAGACTCTCATGCGGGACATAATTTTTGGCTTCCGCCATAACCACTGTGTCGTTAAAACTTTATGGATTTTATGAAAGCAGTGTTCCAAACAGGACTACTTTTACAAATTGACATTGATACATTTTGAATTTGATTCTGTCTGATTGACACCGATGTAATGTTTTCAAAATGTTGCACGAAACGTAATAACATTGTGTAAAACACTTCTAATCAATGATGGATTACTTTCTAAATGCATAGTGACTAAGAGATAGCGGAATATTGGATATGGAAGAAACGTTTTAAATATTGAATATGACATTGATAAAATGATCGATGTTGTGAGAAACGATTTTGACTGTTTTCCGATCTTCTTTAAACGCTGTTTGAAACCATTCAGCGACTATGTAATCAAGATGATCACTGGCTGACCCCTTCGGGACAACATGAACCAAATATAGCTGTATCAGTGATGATTGTGTCAAACAAATACAACACTATCCCCAAATTACATGTCATAATTCAGCGTCATATTTTAATATCAGAAAGAGGCAACCATACTGACTTAAAAGCATCAATACATTTCAGTCCAAAAACTTCCTAGGCGATGACGTGTTACCATCAGCATCCTTTGTTGAAATATTGAAGTTATCTTTGCAATGCTGCGTTAAGACAGTATCGAAGTGAACTGAAATTTGACGTTGCTTTGAAATATGTTCATTCATGTAGTGGCTCGTAAATGCGGACTGATGGCGGTTTTATATTGCTTAACATTGTCCTTGCTGATCACGAGGCAGGGAAACAAAAAGTAACACCTTTGATATCATTTGGTAAGTCGCAACCAGAGCTCGAACCATCGAATTTCCTGTTTTCGAACGACGCTCTCCACTCCAGATAACATGAGACTGCTGTCCCAAAGTGAACAAAACATGATCCAAATACGAAGACCTGAAACCAAATCAGATCGCAATAGGGATAGGCAGGATGCAGTTTCCCAGTTTCAACTAAGAAGAGAAGCAACAAGACAAGAACTTTTCGAATGTAGGCTATCAAATCATCGTAAATTAAGCAGTGATTTCATTTTTGCCAGATTTCATGCGAAATTGTGAGGGCTATGTTCACCACATTTAGTAACTATTAGTCTATATTTATGTTGAAGTAATGAAGTGTTCCTTTAATTATTCATATGAGGTGGTATATACGAATATAAATTATAGAAAAAAGGTTTGACAAATTTGAACTGACCTCTCTACTGAGATTGCTAAGGATCATTCAACATGGCATAGATAAAACTATTAAATAAAGCCAGTTACGCTTTAAAAAACACCCAATTCCACATTGAGCTGTTGTTTCTTTAATTCCTATCACCACAATACCCTCGTGTTGAAACTAATCACTGAGTTTCCGAACTTTTCTTTTCAGTTAATCATGGTTGTAGAAGTACAAGGTTAATTTCCAAAGTGAGCACAAATCTTCTCCATTCGACTCGTGGCATCTTTGCTTTAAATTAATCCAATTTGTTGCATGACAATCAGTAGCTTTTTCTCGGGGATGGCGTGAGATAAAAAGTCGTAGCACAGTCTGAAATCAACGCTTGCAATCAAGAAACCTTGACAAAACGTCAGCACACGTAACGAATTCCAACTCCAGAAACTTCCTACTTTTTGCCGTTTGTCTCCATTACGTGTAGACAAAAAATCAATAGAAAATGATTAGCTCCGTGACTTACAAAAAGTCACACCACTTAGTTTGAACAGATCAGGGATGACATGGGAATTTAACAGTGGGTTAACGTGAGAAATGAAGATTCGCTTGTTTGATTCCTCGGTTTTTTAAAATGGCATCAATGCCTCTGACAATGGAAAGATTAAAGATGTTTGAAAATGCACATCCATGAGGGGCAGATCGTGTCACTGTTGAACGAGGGGAAATTAAAGACGCCCAGATGTGAATTCAATCCACGGTAGAAGTAATCAATATGAACGTCACAACTGACGGGTATTTTCAGTGAGAACGTGAGTCATTTTTGTCTGCACTAAGAAGTAAGACTTCATCCTTATTTTAGAATATTCATTTTTGTGAACTGAGATTATTTGGGTACTATTTTAGTGGCTTTGACCTGGAGTGATACGAAGCTTGACTAATGATGTATTCAAAGATGTACAGATGATGGAAGTCAAAACGTGGTGCAAGGTTAGTTGTCTTAGTAACGTGTGTGCGCGTGCATGTGGTAGCATGTACTTGCCCGAGCTCATGGCACCTCAAGGAGATGGTTTAACATGGAGACTATCATTCAGACACACTGGCGTGTTTCAGGTTGAGCCTCTAAATGTGGCACGAACGGTAACAAACTAAACTGTTGTTGTTTTACTTGAGTTTAACACCATAGTTTTAACTACGTTATGGTGAGTCAGCTAAATGTTCGAAAATGATTTTTCCCTGGAATTACATGTAGCCAACACGTTCATGCAGAATTTCAAGAGCCGAGATCCTGGTGCTTATCAGGAAGGAAAATGGGAAAGGTTAACATCATGTCAGCTAATAATCATTCAGGAAAGAAAACTACACCAATCCAAATCAATTACCTGTCAGTATCTTGCCTCGACAGAAAAGTTTCGTTTTCGTTCTCTAAAAGCAAACGTAATATGCATGTGGAATATTATTATTTATTGTTTCAGTCTCACTTGAATGTAATGCCGTTTCTGGAAGCCAACTCATATGTAAAGAATATAAATTTACATATTCATATGTTCACGCATGTTATATGGAAAGCCTTATTCACAGCAGCAAACAAACGATTCACAATTAACAAAGTAGGTGTTAAATAAAGTATCTATACAAATACGTCAATATCACTGTCACATAAATAGATCAGCCACCTTATGTTTAGAACCGTCTTGTCCAGTCAAATGAATTATTGAACGTAAATATACATCACATAAATCTGACTGAGACTCAAGGAACCTGGTAATGAATATATAGGGGAAAGGTTATCGTAGCCTCTTTGTGTGGCGACTTATTCTGCTTAAGGTGATGTATTATTCACATATAATGATCATCATGAATGTCCACAAGTGACTTATCTCCACATGACATGACCGTGTCCGCATAATCCCATTCAAATTTGAGTAAGCCTACCAAAGGAATCTACACATCTTCAAAAATACAATCAAAGTATATGTTGTCACTGACGTGGACTGAGCACTATAAAATGTATGTGTCCTTAAGTTGAGATTATTAAGTGCTAACTCCACCTAGAAGTTCAGACTGGTCTTTCTGCAAACTAAAAAGAAATAGTTCTAAATAGGAATATGTAGAAATGATACTGCAAAATAATTAACTAGAAGATTTGCTTGAGGTTTGTAAGTGCAGGTAACTTACGGGTACCAGCATTAGTTTTCAAATGCATGAATGGAAATAATTACTGTGCTTAAAAACTATAACTTCTTCAGGTTGAGCACACATGTCGTGACTTCACCTTACACAACCAGGTCTATACTGAGGGTCAGACCGATTAACTAAAACTTGGAAGTAAAAAATGACAAGCTAATTGGTGGGTAAACGTAATATATTTAGATAGAAGTCAACATTTAAAGGTGTCGTACGCAGTCACATGTGCGTGATGCGGTGGCAAACCGATCTGACGTATGCCAGCGGTACAGGTACCTCTGTTCTTTTAAAGGACAAGGTATGATAAGGGTGGTTTTTGGCCCACTAACAGAATTGGCTGAAAACATGTTATTTGTTTAGAGACAAGTCAGCTTTGCATAAAAATGCTATATTGTATATGTTCTGAGGTGTAATTTTACTGCAGAGGGGCCCAAAATGGGTTTTATCAGTTCCCATGAAAAATACCAAGAAATTTGAAATATCAGTCTGCCATAATGGCTTATTTACAACTGTTGTTTTATTTACATACAATTTACAGCAGTTTTACGACAGGTAGTCATGCTGAAAACCATGTCAATGTCAATCATAATATTTTAACCCCAAGGGGCCCAATTAGGGTTGCAAAACATTGTTAGTTCAGTTACTTGCCAATTGTGTCCCCAAAACTCAGTCATCATTCACAGCATTCTCTGCAAATGTAATCCATGGGTCCATTGTACAACATGTAAGCATGATAACCAATCATGTTGTACTAAGAATCACAGGGGCCTGTTTTGGGTAAAGCTTCATTTTGGGCACAGCTTGATTCTAACTAGTGAGTGTTGCAAGTCAGCAGTTACAACCAGTTTTAGCAAATATACAGTTAACATCTCAATCACCTTATGTTATTACAATAGCAAACCATGTTGCACTAAAAATCACAGGTCTTGACCTCAATGGGGCCCATTTCGGGTGAAATTTCATTGTCAGCGCAGGTTCATATTAACACCATGCACATGTTAAAGTCACAGAGTAATTATTCACAACTTATCCACTTTAAAGATATAAAACATCCACTATTACTCTTCATTCACACAGTCATCAATCTCAGTATCTGATTCACTCTCAAGAACTGCAGTATTCAAAAGTGTATAAGCCTAAAGTAAATCAAAATGTATAAAATATGAATTCAAAATATTGGGAACAAAGGCAAATAGACCGACTTGAAGAGGTGAATGGTCAGTGTCTTAAGAAAAGATTTACATGATGTTGATTAAAACTTGTTTCACCAGTGTTGTAACATAGATTACCAAACTTAAGAAATAAATTACAATATTGGGATTTGATGTGAAACAGTTTAGTTAAACATTGTAGACTTGATAAACAAACTATGAAAAAAAGAAAGAAAAGTTACATGGACTTGAACCTGCATGTCTGATAACAAAAAACCCCAACAGTCCACTATTGTAACCATTAGGCTACATATTCCTTTGCCTCACAATGTGAATTTAAGCTTATATATTACACTTTACAACTATGTATGACTTGACGTCTGCTTGTGTTCATCATCTGCTAGACTTTGATACAATGTTCCTATTCTAGCTAAAAAAAATCCTTTTCATATAGTTAAGTGTAGTCATTTTGTAAATGAAATCTAACAGGTCATTGGAAGCATCAAGCTACATAAGTTCTTGGAAAATGCATATGTTTATACATGGCAATCCCGTTGAATGACAGTGTTATTTTGACAGTGACAGGTAACTCAAAGGTGTTTGATACACAGATGATAGAAAAACTTGATAAAATTCTTACATAATAACAAAGATTTTCACCTTTACAGTGCTGTTTGATCATATTTTGAAAATCTTCAGACATCTTCTTACTTTTCTAGCAGAGACCAACAACCAAACACCAATGTTTACCTCTCATAAATCAGCCTTGTGGGTGCCTTATGATATTGAAAATTTTAAGAGTGATGTTTGATATGTGTATTTTAGAGCACAAAACCATTCAAAATATAATGTATCGTGGCACAGATGTGTAAATGTGATAGATTGTTTTTAAAGATGTTAGTTTATGTCAATGTTTATTTTTTGAGATGTTGTAGGGGGCAATTTCATAAACCGAAAAAATGTACTTTTTTAAAGATTTTGATGTGAGCAAAAGCGTGACCCAACACAATTTTTAGGTGTGCATTCTAATTTACTCTCTTCATATGTGGTGAAAAAATTGGTATGGGTCACGCTTTTGCTCACACTTTTCTATCACACTGAAAATCAGAAAATGTAGGTTTCTAGAAGATATTGCAAAATATGTTAACTTTGAGGTCTTCAAAGAGGAAAACTAACAACACTAAAAACATAAAAATGCAATTGGAGGTAACTTCAACAATTATTTTAGCTCCTTTTATGCTAAAATTATCGTGTTGTAAAATTTTGATAATCATGACATGTTGTAGGCCAATAAGGGCCTCTATCATACCTTGTCCTTTGTCTTCCACAACGACATTAAGTAATACACTGATTAATCTCCTAGCCGCTAACAGTAATGCATCAATCGTTCCTCTTCATTAAATGTAGGGTGATACATCTCCTCGTAGCCCGTTCGTTATGCTCATATTACGTATTGAAGCACATCTGCATGATTGATCGAACGTAAGCTGCATACTTGTACTTGGAGGGCTGCAACACAAAAGGGTATCATGTGTTAAACATTATATTGAAGCGCGTCAGTATCTGTCGCAAATAATGCTGGATGTTGTGTAAAACTAAGTTTCTCTCCGGGAATCCCTCTTCATCTCCGTTATCATTATTCATTGTGATCACCCATAAACGTGTCTCTCTGTAGTCACTGGGCGGACTTGTGAGCACAGAATGTAGATTTATATATACCATTTCAACAGACAACCTACAATACGAGTATACAGACGTAGAGCTATTGCATAGATGAACCCAAAAACTGCACCCACTGGTCCCTGGTTTGACTGACTACAAATGACGTTTATGAAGTAAAATTGTTCTCACCAAAATAACATATTAAAAGAACTATGGTATGCTTTTTGTTAAACACAAGCGTGCGTCGTAATGTCTATTTTGACTATTTTCTAACTGAGGAGGAACTCAACATAGATTTGTACCACAGCTTTTACTACATACCAACCGGTATCAAGCCCTTGTTGCGTGAACCAAGTGTATTGACCATCATCTATGTCCACCATCCGTGGTACAGTCTCTGAAGCAACGGCTGGAAGATGGGGATGGTTCGATACACGACCCTGTAGTACCAAAAATACCTGTAAATATATGCTACTTCTTGTCACCTAAATCGGGGTAAGTGTTTTGTGTTTGATTGATATAATATTGTTACACAGAGGCATAATATCTCAGTGGGTAAGGACCATACCGGGTCTAGGCTAGTACGACCAACCACACACATACGCACACACATATGGAATATTCTTGAACGGTGTTTAATCTATTTGGCATTCCCACTTTACCTGGTATTTTGGAGGGTTCTGATTGTTTTGGGGCTTTCTTTGTGGTTAAATGCTACACTAAGTGGTTAAGTACTAACACACTGATGGTACTCCTTGACATTCATCACGCCAATCAGCCAGACTAGTCACCTCTGCAGTCAAGAATTCAAAATCTTTTCTGTTTTGTTTACACAAAGCCATGCCTGTACAGGTATGACCCTGGAATGTTTCATATATTGGTGAATTTGAACTGTAAAATGTCATTTTACGTGTCTTACACGATTCAAGGTCAATACCGAGTGTAACCTCTATGTGACTGTATGACAGCCAACACTCTCTCCCTCATACCCACTGCCAGCCTCATGATTGTCTGACGTTCCAGTCTGCGCCATTCCCGGCGCCTATAAGGCAGCTTCCAATGGGTCTGTGTCTGTACTGAAGGATCTCACTTTTGCACATGTCTCAGATATGTTCGAAAGGATTAAGGTAGGGGCTGGTTCCATCCTCCGATATGTCAGGGGGCACTTAACACAGTTCTTTGTGAATATATAACGCAGTGGATAGCTACAATATTCTTACATGCTTACTATCACTATCTTATTGTTTATGCTTATAAAATAAAACTCATTTGTACTCATTTGTTTATGAATGCAGACTTGATCCCGTCTTTATATGGTTGCATTAATACCGATGTGACGTGAAACCCAACTCAACGCAACTATCACTATCAAGGAATTTGGTCTCACCTTAGTAATCAAAGAACCTTCAAGGACATAAGCGGTATGTTTCAAGCAGCAGAAGACAGTCGGATGTATTTCCCGGACAGCCTAAACGAATGCGACAGATGCTGGTGACGGGTTCATTTGCCGTACTATATGCAAATGATGGTTGAAGGGCCCGGGGGAGAAACATCATTTTCTTATTTTTGCCTGAAATCTCGTCATGTCCTAAACCGTTTAGAAACTGTTGCTCCATTGTTGTCTAGAACAGGGGTACGTCTGGGACAGAATTAGGTCACAATGAGAATATAGTACATGTAACATAGATATGTAATTCATATCAAACTGCTAGCATTATGATCTTACATGGACCATCTGTAAGTGACAATGTGTACAGTTTTTTTTGCGAATACCAACAGTCCTTACAGAACAAATATGCCAACTACCAAAATAAATGCCTACTGAAACGCGATCCTACGATAAAACTCTAAAATGCCATTTTGTTGCATGCTGATTGTGGCGAGTGGTCGTGTGCGTTCTACTCTTTCTAACCTAGGTCACAAGTCAGGCGAAGATAAGCAACGTTGCTCACAGAGAGTTCTTGGGTGAGTGGTTGGCAGCTTGGCTTCTGGGATCTGTTAGGACTCCCATCCTACCGGAAATGAAGCACACGTAACACAAATGGGCTGTCACATGTAGTCTCGCCTCGGGCAAATGCTTTTCTTCAAAATAGAGCAGTGAATTGATACCCATGGGATAAAACTGTTACATGACTGTTAACCTTCGAACGCTTGTTGTTAACGAGGTAAAATACTCCAGCTCTGTGCATACTGTGTCCTCGGTGCCACTAGGCAGTTTTAGTTTCCTGCACAAGCAACATCTTAGTCCTGGACCATGCTCGGAGCTAAACAGTGTTACGTCCAAATGCAGTTACGTCAGAAGCTTGTTTCCAATTACTGTCTCTCCAAACATATGCATTTTATGCTTGTCTCCGGTGACTGCACCTTCAGGGCAACTTCGGTACCTGAGTTCACTGTGTTTAGGTCCTTTCCGCCCCAAGAACATTTGTCAGTTATGGTCATCCAGGATGTTCTATCCTGGGTTAATCCGACTACCAGCGAAGCTGTAGTATTACCGATTCAGTTATAGTTGTTAAAGCTATTTAGTTTGAAAAAGCTGGACCAGGCAGAACCAACTTTGCAAACGGATGCTCTGACCACAAGACAATGGCGGCGCTGTCCCAAGGAGAGCAAAACATAATCCAAACATGAATCCTTGAAAACGGAATACGGATAGACTAAGGCCGTTATACTTAAGGTTCAACCTGATTTCCACTTGAAACAATACCGTAACTGTTAAAATATGTTTAACCGTACATTAGAGAGAAATCCATAAGTTGCAAAATCTTATTTTCCTAGTGCTTCATAGAAAAAAGTCCTATCATAGTGTGTTCCATACAACAAGTTCTCCATGGTCCTGCAACTCAGATCAGAAAGGGTAGAACTCTTATGGTATACCGCCATCCTTGGTATGAACACCTGAAGAGTTAACAGGATATTATTCAAAATGTTCAACAAGTTACAAATACGCTTCTAAGGCAGTTTGCGGGAATAAAACGTATGGAATATAGTCCCACACGGAAATCTGGAACTGGTCTGGACCATTTACGACATCAACATATGCTGTAGGTACTAAATGACCTTCATTAAACGAATTAAAGATTTGGTTTCACACAAGTGAAAGCGAGTTTGATACTAAGTCTTTCCCGAGTTTCATAATGTGCCTTATGCCTTTCATATACACTTTGTAGGTTATCGTTACCATATTTCGCCACTATTATTCCACAATCGTATCGTAAAGTACTGGTGAGATGGTTTAAATGTATTCTATGAGATTATGTATAATATTATAAATACAAAATATTCTCTTGTCTTCTCAGATGGTAAAAGATGGATCTAAATGGTACAAATATATAATGGGGCCCATTAATTAAAGTATGTTATGCTTTCAAAAACGCAATCCCACGTTCCTTTAATTCCTATCACCACAATACCCTCGTGTTGAAACTAATCACTGAGTTTCCAAACTTTTCTTTTCAGTTAATCATGGTTGTAGAAGTACAAGGTTAATTTTCAAAGTTAGCATAAATCTTCTCCATTCGACTCTTTGCTTTAAATTAATCCAATTTGTTGCATGACAATCAGTAGCTTTTTCTCGGTGATTGCGTGAGATAAAAGTTTGTAGCACCGTCAAAAATCAACGCTTGCAATCAAGAAACCTTGACAAAACGTCAGCACACGTAACGAATTCCAACTCCAGAAACTTCCTACTTTTTGCCGTTTGTCTCCATTACGTGTAGACAAAAAATCAATAGAAAATGATTAGCTCCGTGACTTACAAAAAGTCACACCACTTAGTTTGAACAGATCAGGGATGACATGGGAATTTAACAGTGGGTTAACGTGAGAAATGAAGATTTCCTTGTTTAGGATTTTTAAATGGCATCAGTGCCTCTAACAATGGAAAGATTAAAGATGTTTGAAAATACACATCCACGAGGGGCAGATCGTGTCACTGTTGAACGAGGGGAAATTAAAGACGCCAAGATGTGAATTCAATCCAGTATTAACGTTTTCAGTGAGAACGTGAGTCATTTATTTTTGTCCGCACCGAGAGAAATAATGGTTAATCATAACTTTAGAATATTCATTTTAATAAACTGAGACTGTTTGGGTACCATTAGAGACTATGCTTTGACCTGGAGTGATGCGCCATGAGTCCCTGTGGTCCCAAGTATGGTGATCTACCATATAGCCGGGGTTTATATTGTATTGTCCAAAGATAGTAATTAGTTTTAGCTTTCTGCAATAGTTTAGTTCTAACCGTGATATTCTAGTTGCTTTACTGTCATTCGTCGACATTTTTTATTTATTTATTTATTTTTTTTAATAATGTATAACATACATATGTTTCACATCGATGTCAAATGTCTTTGGCTGATATTTTGATGATGAGACGTTAATTATTAACTCACTAACTAGATTCAATGATGTATTTTAAAGATGTACAGATGACGTGAGTCGCAAATGGGTTCAAGGATAGTTTTCCTAATTAGTGACATGTACGTGAGTGCATGCTACTACATGTACTTGTCCGGACAAATGCTCTTTTTATCTTGACACCTCAAGTAGATAGTTTAGCATGGAAACTCTCATTCAGACACACAAACCGTTTCAGGTTTAACCGCTTTATGTCTCAAGTAGGGTAACAAAAACCTTGAACTTTTTATGTCTTCTGTGGAACGGGGTCAGGGTATAAAGAACGTCTGCTCTCGGGGAAGATCCTTAAAAGCGATAAAAATGCATATACACATGTAGGAAGAACGTAACAGTCGGTGCTTCTTAGAAGACAGGACCTGTTAAAATCCGGGTTAGAATTGGTATTCAGCAACCCATATTGGTCAGAAACAACAAAGTAAACAATATGAGAAGTGAGGTGGGGTATTTGAGTTGAATGCCGATTTGAAGAGCTACATCACGGAGAGTCAAAGAAATGTTCAAATACTGATGTTGCTGGCATGGTATATAACCGATGCATTAATTCATGCATATAACAAATGCAGAGATTCTGGTCCATTTCAGTAAGGACAAGGTTAATACTAAATACTTGAAGAAGAAAACAATCACGTAACAGTATCTTGTCTTGTTTGTGGTAGTGTTATTTGTTGTTTCAGTCTCCCTGTAATGTCAGGCAATTTGTGGAGATCAACTGATAGTAAAGAAACAAACGCCGATGGCCCTTATTCTCGAAACGACTTTGATCGTAGCCAATGTGATGAGAATGGACTTAAGAAATTTATAAGGCTACAAAGTTTCGAGAATAGCTATCCTAAGTTTATATGCTCACACTCGTTATACGGAAAAGCCTTATTCACAGCAGCAAACAAATGTTTCATAATTAACAAAGTAGCAACCAACACAGTAGGTGTTAAATAAACTATCTCTACAATTACGTCAAGATCACTTTCAGATAACTAGATCAGTCACCTTATGTTTAGAACCATTTTGTCGTGTGTGGCTAGTAAGGGTCCAGTCCAATGATTTTTAATCAAATGAAATTGAATTACAGAACGTAAATGTAAAGTAATTTGATTCAGTGCGTCTGATTGGGACTCAAGGACACCTGGTAATGAATATATAGGGGTAAACATTTCTCGTACCTTCTTTGTGAGGTGAGTATATTCTACTTAAGGTTACGTATTACCCACATCTATTGATCATCATGAACGTCTGGATGTAACTTCCGATGACCATGGCTGCATTAACCCTTCAGAATTTTCTGCATAAACCTTCGAAGTGGAATCGACACATCTTCACCAATACAATCAAAGTACATGAAGTCCCTGACGTGAGAAAACTAATAGACGGGTATAGTGTTAGGGCGAAATTATTAAGATTCGTGCTAAAATGATTATAAAAAACCCCAAACAAACAAAAACAAACAAAAAAACAAACAAACAAAAAACATATAAAATCAAACAGAGAACACGTTACAACGTATTAGTTTTCAATTGAATGCATGGAAAGAGTAACTGGGCTCAAGACAATCGTATATATTTTAAGTGAAGAAGCAAACGTCTCATGTTGACGTCAACCTATACAACCAGATCTATTTCGACAGCCGGAACGAACTACATCTTAGGATGGCCACTGACTAGCTTCTTTGCTGGTACATGTGGTATATTTAGATTGAAATCAATACCTAAAGGTACCACGGTAATCACAAGTGTGTGAATAATATATTCTGATGCGGTGATACACAATCAGCTTGATTTAGCATCGTAATCATCTGCGGAACAGGTGTCCGAGCCGTCTTTACTTTCATGTTTGCAGTCCAGAATGACATTTAGTAACACAGTGACTAATCTCCTCGACACCAAGAATAATGCGTAGCTCCTTCCTCTTCAGTAAATGCAAGGGCCAGGCGTTTCTTCGTAGCTCTTTCATTACGCTTTTATTACAGATTGAAGCAATATTTTCCATATGATTCTGATTGGCCGTCGTCCAGCGTACGCCAATTACTTGTATTAGGCTGCATGAAAAAAGTGTTTCTCGGGCACATTTTCTCCAATAGTGACGAGGGCGGTAGGACTTTGTTTCTTAATTTTCGATACAAAAACAGCGACGGGGAAGGAACACATTTTGTCTCTCAGAAATGCATTTTGGGAAGTTTAGCACATGTTAATGAGTTGTACATTCAGTCACACTCGTTCTTACAGACGCACATTTTTATAGTGGACAAACTGATGATTGGGACGCTGCCAAGTCAAAATTATTGTTTTCGAAAGGCAATAAAAATGGTTACACAAATACAAGTGACGCACCGACGCCCGAGAAGCATTTAACCTTTTCTATATAGCCTTAGGGAGGCATTGGATACTCAAGTGTTTCATATGTGAAGCCTCATACTGCAGAGTGTCAGTGTTTGTCTCAAATCATGCTGAAGGTTGTGTGAGATAAATTCACACTCTCGCGACTGCTCTTCATTGTTGTCACCATTATGTGATTATTCAGAAACGTATACAAGTCCTTTGGAATTCCCTATGTGGGCTTATATTACATGATCCACTGCGTTTGAATTTCGATGGATACTTTGGGTGCCTTTACATGCGTTTGTGATGTGTAAAATCAGTTTTCAAGGCTAACCACGTTCTACTGCAGGTTTTAGTGCCTTAATATCGTCCTATGAATGTTTACCTACTCAAAGAGGGAGAGTATAAAAATGTAATTGAAGTATATGAAAGTAGCTGAATGCTCCAAACCTAAAGGGGTGTACTCAACTGTCTGGTGTACATAAGCGGGTATTCAGACTGAGAGAGATTACTCAGCTGAACCTGAGTATTTTTTGTCCCTGATTTCGAATGAATACAACTGACGATTGTCTGTGATGTAAAATTGCCCTCAACAAAATAACATTTGTCGAGATGTTTTACTTGCATAAACAAACAACATTCTGTGTGGACATGTCTATATTGACTAATTTGTAACTGAGCGCACAAGAGAAACGCAACTACAACGGGCATAGATTTGCATCACGATTTTGACTCCCCGTCTGTTGACTGCAAGTCCTTGTCCTTTGATAATAACCTATGCCGACCTGTTTTGTCATTGTTGGTAAAGCATCTATCATGACATTAAAGTGGTTCGATACCTGGCCCTGTCGTACCAAAAAGCCTCAAAATCTCCTGCTTGGTGTCTCCTCGATCGAAGTCAGTGTATTGTGTCTGACTGATGCAATAAAGTCTCACAGAGAATGACACAATGAAATCGGTAGGAGTCCAGAGAAGTCTAATCACCCACCCTAAACACACGCATACACGTATGCAATAGTGCAATATTCCAGAGCTCATGAGTGTATTATTCACTTTGGTTTGTATTCTATTTAACAAGGCACAGCAATATCCCAGCTATGTTCCCGTAAACACATGAGTCTGGATCAGACAGTCTACTGACAGACACGAGTACCAATCTACTCTTTTGGGGAATCGACGATGTTCTGCTCACCCGTTCACTTTTGTCACCTCTTCAGCTAAGAATACAAAATCTAACGTGCAATCGCCTGAGAACTGTGACAATAACACTATGACATTCAGAAATATGTTTATTAGAAAAACAAATATAGTATCAGACAATTGGGCTCTCGAAAGGGGACTGTTTGATCATATCTATAATGCACAGCATCTCCACATGTGGCGTACTTCTTACATTCTTACATACTTTTACCCTTCACTGTCAAGGAAATTGATCTCACCTCAATAACTGCAGTGCTCTCAAGGACATGAGCGGTGTGTTTAAAGCAGCAGAGCACAGTCGGACGTATTTCCTTGACGACCTAAACGAATGCGGCAGATGCTGGTGGCGGATTCATTAGCCGCACAATCTGCATCTGACGATTGAAAGGCGTCAGGGAGAAACATCATTTCAAATCATGTCATTCCATACATCTTTTGGAAATTATTGCTTGATTGTTGCCTAGCAAGTATGAGGGTATGTCTGGGACAGAAGTAGGTCGTTTTGAGATATCGTAACACATTTCACTCTTGGCCTTCAAATACGCTTATCATTTTCCAACACATTCGGAGAATCAGTGCTGGATATCATTCACTTGAATCTGATTAACGCACCAGTATAATCTTACATAGCGCGATTGAACGTGAAGATGCTTGCCCCTTACCGACAAAACTACCAACAAGAACTACCTTTATTCTTTAATACATTTGGAAATCCGTTCTTCTCACATAACCGTAAAATGTCTTGTCGCATACTTATATGTTGTGGTGTGTCACGTCACTAATCTGTTGTTGTTTTGCGACAATGGTCACTGAGAATCCTTAGGTGACCGTGTTTGGCAGCTCCTGAAAGCTGTTCGGATTTCAGTCCTGCCCAACAACGAAGCACATGCGAGTCATGTAGGTTCACCTCGGGCAAGAGTGTTAGTTCAATCGTGGCTGTGTTCAACCTGCAGTGGATGGATATGGGGTGGGATAAGATGGTCATATGACAGTTAACCTTCGTACTCTTGGGGTAAACAGGATTAAAATGTCTAAACTTTGCGCATAATGTGTCCTTAGCACTGAGCACCTTTTAGGTTGATATTTGGGGGTGAAGTACCTTATTGAACAACAAAGAATGGGCAATAAAATTCATTTTCGACTAAGTATTCTAAACACAAGCAAGAGATAATGGGTTCACTATCCCGGAACAAACAACATCTTAGTCCTGGACGGAACTCCGTGCTGGGAGCTAAAAGCTAAACTTCATCGTGGGCGAGAGATGTCCAAATGCAGTTAAATTAGAAGCTTTGTTTCTAATAACTGTCTTTCCAAACACATACATTTTAAGCTTGTCTTCGGTGACTGCAACTTTAGGGCATCTTTGATACCTGAGTTCATTGTAGTTAGGATGTTTCTGCGTCAGGAAAATTTGTCAATTATAGTCATCCAGGAGGTTCTGAACCGGGTTAATCCGACTACCAGCGAGGCTATAGGATTACCGATTCAGTTATAGCTGTTAAAGCTATTTAGGTAGGAGGAACTGTGCCAGGAAGTAGCAACGTTGCAAACCTGATTCTCACCCAGATTCCAGCATGCGTCTTCCTGATGTTTCAAAGAGGTAAACAAGTAAGTTGCGGCCCTTAGGTAACTTATCGTTGATGAAGTCCATATAGAAGATACTAAACGACCTTCCGTGTAATTCCATTTTTATTAGATGAGTTAATGATTTGGTATCAAACAAACGAAAGCAAATTTGATACCAAATCTTTAACGAGCTTAATGAAAATAGTATTTAGTGAAAGCGAGTTTGGCATTCTTTTTATTACTCGCCAACATAAACTGACAGGAATTCCAGCGCGATTGCCTACAGTGTGAGGACTCTCTCCTCTCAGCAAGTCAAGCATGGTCTATTAAATTGTGACAGCGTCATTAGCATTGTGACGTCACAACTTTGAACCACTTTGACGTCATACGTCAAGTGGTATTACACTAGAGTAATATTGCCGTAAAATTATTTCCCTGCAGTATGTTCCACGGGCGAGTAATAAAATTAGGGATGTCACCGATGCACCTGTGCATCGTCGGCAAGTTTACATGATTTCATATCGTTTCGTTTTTCAAGCATTTCGATTACTATTTTGATTCTCCCCACATGTCTCTTGTTTTTTTTTTCACTTTACACAAAACAGCAAACGTGACTGGTTGATAGTGAGTGATGGGTACTTGACTGATGGGTAGTTGCCCTCTCTCTAATAATCTCAACCTAAAACAGAAATGAAGTGGATTTAGTTACTTAGAGGTTTTCAGTGAACTATGGTTTCAAATCAGACAACTTACCATCAAGGTAATGCCTGCATGTTATGCACAAAATGTTGAAAATGCCGCATTGCAATCGTATCGGGACCCCAATATCACCCCTACCTATAATCATTGTGCTGCCCGCATCATAGCGGGTTTCTCTGTTCAAGTTTCACCATGTAACAGTTTTAAAAGGCTGTCATAATCATAGTCAAAACGTTGCTATGTAACAGAACTGCTGTGGAAATTGGCGTAAATGACCACAGGAATATGTTTTTCTTCGCATTTTCAGAGAATTAGAAATGTGATTTCTCTGCAGTGGTTAGAGCATCTTTAAAGGGGTTATTTACAAAAATCTTACAGTATGTTATTGCATTACATACTTTTATATAATGCTACTACTATGATTCTCAATATAAAAGATCGATGCTGCTGATGTCGATCATATATTTACGGGTCAACGTCATTTGCGGGAACATGACTTCCATGGTCAATGATGTAGCTCTAGTTGTCCAATGGTGCTTTCGCATTAAAAATCAGACAATATTAGTCCGAAGTCCATCTGGTGTAAATACGGCCCTCGCCGTGAAGGTTTCACCCATTTCTCATACATTGGCAATATCAGTACATGGTTTAATAGAAAAGCAATTATTTGCAGAAGGATCAATCTCACCCGTAGACAGGTTAGTGAGATAGATGTCAGGTTCATTATAGAGATGAGTCTAAGCTGTCTGCTACCAGTGTACAGAGGATGGAAGAACACGCAGATTGCTATTCAGATCTATATGTTTGGCAATATTTAAAGGAGACCACTACAAAGTAACACTGAGACCAAGAATACCAACGGGTTTGTTTGGGAAGGTAGTTTGATGCTGTCTGATATTTAGAATGCATGTTCTTGTGTTGAGGGGTGTTATAACTGAAATAATAAAATCGGCATTTCTGTAACATCATGGCTCTTCAGGGAACGTCGGAACACATGGTAAAGTTAAAATAGGGTCTGGCATCAGCTATAGGTTTTCTCACTAATGCGCCAGATTTGGACATGTTCTTCCATATGTTAACATGAAGCCTGGTGGACGATTTGCTGATGCCTTGAATGGTATGAAACTTTTCACAGAACAAAACCATGCGACGCTATGTGCCAAAGTGTACCAAATGCCTGCTTGATTGTTACTCAGAGGTTGTGAAATGATCACGAGGCCTTTAATATTGCGACTTTATAAAACGACTTATGTGAAGACTCGTATCATCAAAACCTCAAAGGTAAACATTGTTAATATCGCTCAAACATCCAAGACCAAATGGCAAAATAATTATTTAATGGAGTAACGGTATTTCCCCCATACAGTCTGAAACGCTCGCCGTAATAACCTTTGGAATTCCCCCTAAATGTGTTTATCTGAAGACACTTTATATTTTGTACATCCATATAGAATTATTATAGACTTTCACTTTGAAGACCAGGCGCTAATGTTTTTTTGTGAAACCAATGAGAAGACGTCGTTATTTTTATTCGAACATGTCAATACCAAAGTAATCATTTCCTTAAAGGTTTGCAATGACATATGTTACAATATGCAGTTTCTTTTTCGTACTGTGTTAGAAATTAAAATACAATCATATTTCGGATAAACAAGTCATAGTAAAATTATTCAACCAGCTTGTCAATTCATCAAAGGAGATGAGGTCGCAACAACCTCCAAAGACCTGACACAATTCCTTCGCCCAACGTTCTGCACGGAAACGAAATAAACATTGAGGGAAACACTTCCAATACAAAAAAACCCTAACTTTAGTGTCACCTTGCTATGCACTGGAATGAAATATGTTTTGGAAGCGTGCAACAACAAATATTTTTGACATTTCGTTTGTTTTTCTAATTTGTCACCTAGTCAAACGTCTTAAGTTATTTTTAATTTGTTTTCTCAACAGTGATACAAATATTGGGTGACATTTCGCAACACGAAATTGTCTCAAATAAAAGCTTAGAAGAATTTTCGGTAAAAAGTGCAGCACCGAAACATCACGAGCGAGCGCTGATAAATCGCAGTGAAACAACGACACCACACAATCGCGACGAAGAGAGCGCGTTCTGTTGAAAGTAGTGCAAAGACGTGACATGGGCCAGCATCACACAGGCATCCAAGCTCGCCCGAGCATACACGGGGATACATTTTACTAGAAGGGGACCACAGCATTGCCAAGATGTGTCCCATAAATGAATGAATGAGCGTAAGTGGTATGGGAGCTTTCATAAATCGTGCAATCCAGAGTCTGAAAAAAGTGTAACTTAGAAAAAGC
Organism: Haliotis asinina; assembly: GCF_037392515.1. Classification (NCBI taxonomy): domain Eukaryota; kingdom Metazoa; phylum Mollusca; class Gastropoda; order Lepetellida; family Haliotidae; genus Haliotis; species Haliotis asinina. The sequence goes on from NC_090281.1 coordinate 50,495,671, forward strand.
AAACTGAAGTAGTAATTCCAAAGTAGAACAATTTGCTGACGTGTCTTGGTAAGTAAAGTAGACAAACAAGAAACAATTATTTTTCTTAGATGATGAAATGTGAAATTGGACTTGATTGATGACGTAATCATGAGTGACTGTTTGATTTAGTTGGGTTAAACGCAGCTGTGAACAATGTACTGGGTTGATCATGGATTGCTTGTTTGATCCTTGGCCTAGGATACATGTAACGAAACGTATGTCCTGTTTTGCAAAACAGGTTCAATGCCGGTGTGTTCAGTAGTTTTCTTTTATTGCATGAATGAATGAAAAACACTCTCGTCGTAAGTGGAAGTACCTGAAACTGTTTTATTGATTAATGTGCAAAGTAAAAAATATTCTTGTCAGGACTTACGTGGTAACGAAAGGTGACATGATGCCAGTCACTGAACTGTCTTGTATTCAGAGACACGAACATTGTGAGTGTCACACAAATGCAACATTAATCCGATACTTGTAAAACTTACACATACCACTTTTCAGTCGCTCTGCTTTGCTGATTGTGAACCTTTCCAGAGTTACTTACAGCTATTCATTCCTTCGTCTTTCAACCCTACAAACACGGCGTCGGGTAACATTGTAAATGTAACCAATGCTAACAATATATTCTATTTTGAAGTCAAAATATTACAGCATTTAATCACATTTACAATACCTTATTTAGCTTTCCTGCATATCTGATGGATTTTTTAGCTAAATGGGTGCATGGTGAATTTGGAATCAGGTTGCACAGAAATACTATTAACTTAACAGCAAAATGACATTTTTAACAAAACCCGCGCTGAATTCGACGAACACGAAAGTGGAACACATATTGTCCGGCTTTTTCATCGTGCGGTACTGGCGAGGTTATCTCCGCCAGTATGGTGTTTCAGGCTCACTAGAAATGGTTTCATAACGTTGCTTAAAACACAAATGCAAGAACACAAAATACGTTACAATGAAATACTTTGCACAATCCTTGAAACATGGTCGCTTTTCAGCAGGAATTGTCAGTAAGGAAAACGACATGACTTACAGCGTCAGACAATTTGAACAGTTTGATTTCAGTTACAATAATATGCGGGGAAGTCACTGAAACGTCCGATGAACTATGTCCAAATCATTTCCGACTGTGTATTCTGACAAATTTTGCTCTTGAAGCACAGTTTGAGATCAGCTATGACTGTGTAAACATTTCAGCACATGCCTTCGCTGACCTTTAAACCTAGTTTTAAAACGTTTTGAAGTCAAATGGAACATGCTGCGCATTAACAGTTGCCTAGTCTATAATGCACATTTGTTTCGACATGAAATGTGTTCTTAAAGGCGAAAGTAATGAGTGATTATGATAATTTTAGTCCTCAACGAGAATGTTCCAAGTTACCATGATAATCACTGCATTCTTCTATCACTCTGACGGGAGTTCATATTGGCAGCATTTGTGTTTAGAAAACATAAACCAGAAACGGCTTGACTTTTGTAGCAAGATAAAACAATCGTTGGAACCTTGACCTTTCTGTCAAAAATAGTATGATACCTGGCCCTGTCGTACCAAAAAGCCTCAAAATCTCCTGCTTGGTGTCTCCTCGATCGAAGTCAGTGTATTGTGTCTGACTGATGCAATAAAGTCTCACAGAGAATGACACAATGAAATCGGTAGGAGTCCAGAGAAGTCTAATCACCCACCCTAAACACACGCATACACATATGCAATAGTGCAATATTCCAGAGCTCATGAGTGTATTATTCACTTTGGTTTGTATTCTATTTAACAAGGCACAGCAATATCCCAGCTATATTCAAGTAAACACATGAGTCTGGATCAGAGAGTCTACTGACAGACACGAGTACCGATCTACTCTTTTGGGGAATCGACGATGTTCTTCTGCTCACCCGTTCACTTTTGTCACCTCTTCAGCTAAGAATACAAAATCTAACGTGCAATCGCCTGAGAACTGTGACAATAACACTATGACATTCAGAAATATGTTTATCAGAAAAACAAATATAGTATCAGACAATTGGGCTCTCGAAAGGGGACTGTTTGATCATATCTATAATGCACAGCATCTCCACATGTGGCGTACTTCTTACATTCTTACATACTTTTACCCTTCACTGTCAAGGAAATTGATCTCACCTCAATAACTGCAGTGCTCTCAAGGACATGAGCGGTGTGTTTAAGGCAGCAGAGCACAGTCGGACGTATTTCCTTGACGACCTAAACGAATGCGGCAGATGCTGGTGGCGGATTCATTAGCCGCACAATCTGCATCTGACGATTGAAAGGCGTCAGGGAGAAACATCATTTCAAATCATGTCATTCCATACATCTTTTGGAAATTATTGCTTGATTGTTGCCTAGCAAGTATGAGGGTATGTCTGGGACAGAAGTAGGTCATTTTGAGATATCGTAACACATTTCACTCTTGGCCTTCAAATACGCTTATCATTTTCCAACACATTCGGAGAATCAGTGCTGGATATCATTCACTTGAATCTGATTAACGCACCAGTATAATCTTACATAGCGCGATTGAACGTGAAGATGCTTGCCCCTTACCGACAAAACTACACCAACAAGAACTACCTTTATTCTTTAATACATTTGGAAATCCGTTCTTCTCACATAACCGTAAAATGTCTTGTCGCATACTTATATGTTGCGGTGTGTCACGTCACTAATCTGTTGTTGTTTTGCGACAATGGTCACTGAGAATCCTTAGGTGACCGTGTTTGGCAGCTCCTGAAAGCTGTTCGGATTTCAGTCCTGCCCAACAACGAAGCACATGCGAGTCATGTAGGTTCACCTCGGGCAAGAGTGTTAGTTCAATCGTGGCTGTGTTCAACCTGCAGTGGATGGATATGGGGTGGGATAAGATGGTCATATGACAGTTAACCTTCGTACTCTTGGGGTAAACAGGATTAAAATGTCTAAACTTTGCGCATAATGTGTCCTTAGCACTGAGCACCTTTTAGGTTGATATTAGGGGGTGAAGTACCTTATTGAACAACAAAGAATGGGCAATAAAATTCATTTTCGACTAAGTATTCTAAACACAAGCAAGAGATAATGGGTTCACTATCCCGGAACAAACAACATCTTAGTCCTGGACGGAACTCCGTGCTGGGAGCTAAAAGCTAAACTTCATCGTGGGCGAGAGATGTCCAAATGCAGTTAAATTAGAAGCTTTGTTTCTAATAACTGTCTTTCCAAACACATACATTTTAAGCTTGTCTTCGGTGACTGCAACTTTAGGGCATCTTTGATACCTGAGTTCATTGTAGTTAGGATGTTTCTGCGTCAGGAAAATTTGTCAATTATAGTCATCCAGGAGGTTCTGAACCGGGTTAATCCGACTACCAGCGAGGCTATAGGATTACCGATTCAGTTATAGCTGTTAAAGCTATTTAGTTAGGAGGAACTGTGCCAGGAAGTAGCAACGTTGCAAACCTGATTCTCACCCAGATTCCAGCATGCGTCTTCCTGATGTTTCAAAGAGGTAAACAAGTAAGTTGCGGCCCTTAGGTAACTTATCGTTGATGAAGTCCATATAGAAGATACTAAACGACCTTCCGTGTAATTCCATTTTTATTAGATGAGTTAATGATTTGGTATCAAACAAACGAAAGCAAATTTGATACCAAATCTTTAACGAGCTTAATGAAAATAGTATTTAGTGAAAGCGAGTTTGGCATTCTTTTTATTACTCGCCAACATAAACTGACAGGAATTCCAGCGCGATTGCCTACAGTGTGAGGACTCTCTCCTCTCAGCAAGTCAAGCATGGTCTATTAAATTGTGACAGCGTCATTAGCATTGTGACGTCACAACTTTGAACCACTTTGACGTCATACGTCAAGTGGTATTACACTAGAGTAATATTGCCGTAAAATTATTTCCCTGCAGTATGTTCCACGGGCGAGTAATAAAATTAGGGATGTCACCGATGCACCTGTGCATCGTCGGCAAGTTTACATGATTTCATATCGTTTCGTTTTTCAAGCATTTCGATTACTATTTTGATTCTCCCCACATGTCTCTTGCTTTTTTTTTCACTTTACACAAAACAGCAAACGTGACTGGTTGATAGTGAGTGATGGGTACTTGACTGATGGGTAGTTGCCCTCTCTCTAATAATCTCAACCTAAAACAGAAATGAAGTGGATTTAGTTACTTAGAGGTTTTCAGTGAACTATGGTTTCAAATCAGACAACTTACCATCAAGGTAATGCCTGCATGTTATGCACAAAATGTTGAAAATGCCGCATTGCGATCGTATCGGGACCCCAATATCACCCCTACCTATAATCATTGTGCTGCCCGCATCATAGCGGGTTTCTCTGTTCAAGTTTCACCATGTAACAGTTTTAAAGGCTGTCATAATCATAGTCAAAACGTTGCTATGTAACAGAACTGCTGTGGAAATTGGCGTAAATGACCACAGGAATATGTTTTTCTTCGCATTTTCAGAGAATTAGAAATGTGATTTCTCTGCAGTGGTTAGAGCATCTTTAAAGGGGTTATTTACAAAAATCTTACAGTATGTTATTGCATTACATACTTTTATATAATGCTACTACTATGATTCTCAATATAAAAGATCGATGCTGCTGATGTCGATCATATATTTACGGGTCAACGTCATTTGCGGGAACATGACTTCCATGGTCAATGATGTAGCTCTAGTTGTCCAATGGTGCTTTCGCATTAAAAATCAGACAATATTAGTCCGAAGTCCATCTGGTGTAAATACGGCCCTCGCCGTGAAGGTTTCACCCATTTCTCATACATTGGCAATATCAGTACATGGTTTAATAGAAAAGCAATTATTTGCAGAAGGATCAAATCTCACCCGTAGACAGGTTAGTGAGATAGATGTCAGGTTCATTATAGAGATGAGTCTAAGCTGTCTGCTACCAGTGTACAGAGGATGGAAGAACACGCAGATTGCTATTCAGATCTATATGTTTGGCAATATTTAAAGGAGACCACTACAAAGTAACACTGAGACCAAGAATACCAACGGGTTTGTTTGGGAAGGTAGTTTGATGCTGTCTGATATTTAGAATGTATGTTCTTGTGCTGAGGGGTGTTATAACTGAAATAATAAAATCGGCATTTCTGTAACATCATGGCTCTTCAGGGAACGTCGGAACACATGGTAAAGTTAAAATAGGGTCTGGCATCAGCTATAGGTTTTCTCACTAATGCGCCAGATTTGGACATGTTCTTCCATATGTTAACATGAAGCCTGGTGGACGATTTGCTGATGCCTTGAATGGTATGAAACTTTTCACAGAACAAAACCATGCGACGCTATGTGCCAAAGTGTACCAAATGCCTGCTTGATTGTTACTCAGAGGTTGTGAAATGATCACGAGGCCTTTAATATTGCGACTTTATAAAACGACTTATGTGAAGACTCGTATCATCAAAACCTCAAAGGTAAACATTGTTAATATCGCTCAAACATCCAAGACCAAATGGCAAAATAATTATTTAATGGAGTAACGGTATTTCCCCCATACAGTCTGAAACGCTCGCCGTAATAACCTTTGGAATTCCCCCTAAATGTGTTTATCTGAAGACACTTTATATTTTGTACATCCATATAGAATTATTATAGACTTTCACTTTGAAGACCAGGCGCTAATGTGTTTTTGTGAAACCAATGAGAAGACGTCGTTATTTTTATTCGAACATGTCAATACCAAAGTAATCATTTCCTTAAAGGTTTGCAATGACATATGTTACAATATGCATTTTCTTTTTCGTACTGTGTTAGAAATTAAAATACAATCATATTTCGGATAAACAAGTCATAGTAAAATTATTCAACCAGCTTGTCAATTCATCAAAGGAGATGAGGTCGCAACAACCTCCAAAGACCTGACACAATTCCTTCGCCCAACGTTCTGCACGGAAACGAAATAAACATTGAGGGAAACACTTCCAATACAAAAAAACCCTAACTTTAGTGTCACCTTGCTATGCACTGGAATGAAATATGTTTTGGAAGCGTGCAACAACAAATATTTTTGACATTTCGTTTGTTTTTCTAATTTGTCACCTAGTCAAACGTCTTAAGTTATTTTTAATTTGTTTTCTCAACAGTGATACAAATATTGGGTGACATTTCGCAACACGAAATTGTTTCAAATAAAAGCTTAGAAGAATTTTCGGTAAAAAGTGCAGCACCGAAACATCACGAGCGAGCGCTGATAAATCGCAGCGAAACAACGACACCACACAATCGCGACGAAGAGAGCGCGTTCTGTTGAAAGTAGTGCAAAGACGTGACATGGGCCAGCATCACACAGGCATCCAAGCTCGCCCGAGCATACACGGGGATACATTTTACTAGAAGGGAACCACAACGACCACAGCATTGCCAAGATGTGTCCCATAAATGAATGAATGAGCGTAAGTGGTATGGGAGCTTTCATAAATCGTGCAATCCAGAGTCTGAAAAAAGTGTAACTTAGAAAAAGCAAACTGAAGTAGTAATTCCAAAGTAGAACAATTTGCTGACGTGTCTTGGTAAGTAAAGTAGACAAACAAGAAACAATTATTTTTCTTAGATGATGAAATGTGAAATTGGACTTGATTGATGACGTAATCATGAGTGACTGTTTGATTTAGTTGGGTTAAACGCAGCTGTGAACAATGTACTGGGTTGATCATGGATTGCTTGTTTGATCCTTGGCCTAGGATACATGTAACGAAACGTATGTCCTGTTTTGCAAAACAGGTTCAATGCCGGTGTGTTCAGTAGTTTTCTTTTATTGCATGAATGAATGAAAAACACTCTCGTCGTAAGTGGAAGTACCTGAAACTGTTTTATTGATTAATGTGCAAAGTAAAAAATATTCTTGTCAGGACTTACGTGGTAACGAAAGGTGACATGATGCCAGTCACTGAACTGTCTTGTATTCAGAGACACGAACATTGTGAGTGTCACACAAATGCAACATTAATCCGATACTTGTAAAACTTACACATACCACTTTTCAGTCGCTCTGCTTTGCTGATTGTGAACCTTTCCAGAGTTACTTACGGCTATTCATTCCTTCGTCTTTCAACCCTACAAACACGGCGTCGGGTAACATTGTAAATGTAACCAATGCTAACAATATATTCTATTTTGAAGTCAAAATATTACAGCATTTAATCACATTTACAATACCTTATTTAGCTTTCCTGCATATCTGATGGATTTTTTAGCTAAATGGGTGCATGGTGAATTTGGAATCAGGTTGCACAGAAATACTATTAACTTAACAGCAAAATGACATTTTTAACAAAACCCGGGCTGAATTCGACGAACACGAAAGTGGAACACATATTGTCCGGCTTTTTCATCGTGCGGTACTGGCGAGGTTATCTCCGCCAGTATGGTGTTTCAGGCTCACTAGAAATGGTTTCATAACGTTGCTTAAAACACAAATGCAAGAACACAAAATACGTTACAATGAAATACTTTGCACAATCCTTGAAACATGGTCGCTTTTCAGCAGGAATTGTCAGCAAGGAAAACGACATGACTTACAGCGTCAGACAATTTGAACAGTTTGATTTCAGTTACAATAATATGCGGGGAAGTCACTGAAACGTCCGATGAACTATGTCCAAATCATTTCCGACTGTGTATTCTGACAAATTTTGCTCTTGAAGCACAGTTTGAGATCAGCTATGACTGTGTAAACATTTCAGCACATGCCTTCGCTGACCTTTAAACCTAGTTTTAAAACGTTTTGAAGTCAAATGGAACATGCTGCGCATTAACAGTTGCCTAGTCTATAATGCACATTTGTTTCGACATGAAATGTGTTCTTAAAGGCGAAAGTAATGAGTGATTATGATAATTTTAGTCCTCAGCGAGAATGTTCCAAGTTACCATGATAATCACTGCATTCTTCTATCACTCTGACGGGAGTTCATATTGGCAGCATTTGTGTTTAGAAAACATAAACCAGAAACGGCTTGACTTTTGTAGCAAGATAAAACAATCGTTGGAACCTTGACCTTTCTGTCAAAAATAGTATGATACCTGGCCCTGTCGTACCAAAAAGCCTCAAAATCTCCTGCTTGGTGTCTCCTCGATCGAAGTCAGTGTATTGTGTCTGACTGATGCAATAAAGTCTCACAGAGAATGACACAATGAAATCGGTAGGAGTCCAGAGAAGTCTAATCACCCACCCTAAACACACGCATACACATATGCAACAGTGCAATATTCCAGAGCTCATGAGTGTATTATTCACTTTGGTTTGTATTCTATTTAACAAGGCACAGCAATATCCCAGCTATATTCAAGTAAACACATGAGTCTGGATCAGACAGTCTACTGACAGACACGAGTACCGATCTACTCTTTTGGGGAATCGACGATGTTCTGCTCACCCGTTCACTTTTGTCACCTCTTCAGCTAAGAATACAAAATCTAACGTGCAATCGCCTGAGAACTGTGACAATAACACTATGACATTCAGAAATATGTTTATTAGAAAAACAAATATAGTATCAGACAATTGGGCTCTCGAAAGGGGACTGTTTGATCATATCTATAATGCACAGCATCTCCACATGTGGCGTACTTCTTACATTCTTACATACTTTTACCCTTCACTGTCAAGGAAATTGATCTCACCTCAATAATTGCAGTGCTCTCAAGGACATGAGCGGTGTGTTTAAAGCAGCAGAGCACAGTCGGACGTATTTCCTTGACGACCTAAACGAATGCGGCAGATGCTGGTGGCGGATTCATTAGCCGCACAATCTGCATCTGACGATTCAAAGGCGTCAGGGAGAAACATCATTTCAAATCATGTCATTCCATACATCTTTTGGAAATTATTGCTTGATTGTTGCCTAGCAAGTATGAGGGTATGTCTGGGACAGAAGTAGGTCGTTTTGAGATATCGTAACACATTTCACTCTTGGCCTTCAAATACGCTTATCATTTTCCAACACATTCGGAGAATCAGTGCTGGATATCATTCACTTGAATCTGATTAACGCACCAGTATAATCTTACATAGCGCGATTGAACGTGAAGATGCTTGCCCCTTACCGACAAAACTACACCAACAAGAACTACCTTTATTCTTTAATACATTTGGAAATCCGTTCTTCTCACATAACCGTAAAATGTCTTGTTGCATACTTATATGTTGTGGTGTGTCACGTCACTAATCTGTTGTTGTTTTGCGACAATGGTCACTGAGAATCCTTAGGTGACCGTGTTTGGCAGCTCCTGAAAGCTGTTCGGATTTCAGTCCTGCCCAACAACGAAGCACATGCGAGTCATGTAGGTTCACCTCGGGCAAGAGTGTTAGTTCAATCGTGGCTGTGTTCAACCTGCAGTGGATGGATATGGGGTGGGATAAGATGGTCATATGACAGTTAACCTTCGTACTCTTGGGGTAAACAGGATTAAAATGTCTAAACTTTGCGCATAATGTGTCCTTAGCACTGAGCACCTTTTAGGTTGATATTAGGGGGTGAAGTACCTTATTGAACAACAAAGAATGGGCAATAAAATTCATTTTCGACTAAGTATTCTAAACACAAGCAAGAGATAATGGGTTCACTATCCCGGAACAAACAACATCTTAGTCCTGGACGGAACTCCGTGCTGGGAGCTAAAAGCTAAACTTCATCGTGGGCGAGAGATGTCCAAATGCAGTTAAATTAGAAGCTTTGTTTCTAATAACTGTCTTTCCAAACACATACATTTCAAGCTTGTCTTCGGTGACTTTAGGGCATCTTTGATACCTGAGTTCATTGTAGTTAGGATGTTTCTGCGTCAGGAAAATTTGTCAATTATAGTCATCCAGGAGGTTCTGAACCGGGTTAATCCGACTACCAGCGAGGCTATAGGATTACCGATTCAGTTATAGCTGTTAAAGCTATTTAGTTAGGAGGAACTGTGCCAGGAAGTAGCAACGTTGCAAACCTGATTCTCACCCAGATTCCAGCATGCGTCTTCCTGATGTTTCAAAGAGGTAAACAAGTAAGTTGCGGCCCTTAGGTAACTTATCGTTGATGAAGTCCATATAGAAGATACTAAACGACCTTCCGTGTAATTCCATTTTTATTAGATGAGTTAATGATTTGGTATCAAACAAACGAAAGCAAATTTGATACCAAATCTTTAACGAGCTTAATGAAAATAGTATTTAGTGAAAGCGAGTTTGGCATTCTTTTTATTACTCGCCAACATAAACTGACAGGAATTCCAGCGCGATTGCCTACAGTGTGAGGACTCTCTCCTCTCAGCAAGTCAAGCATGGTCTATTAAATTGTGACAGCGTCATTAGCATTGTGACGTCACAACTTTGAACCACTTTGACGTCATACGTCAAGTGGTATTACACTAGAGTAATATTGCCGTAAAATTATTTCCCTGCAGTATGTTCCACGGGCGAGTAATAAAATTAGGGATGTCACCGATGCACCTGTGCATCGTCGGCAAGTTTACATGATTTCATATCGTTTCGTTTTTCAAGCATTTCGATTACTATTTTGATTCTCCCCACATGTCTCTTGCTTTTTTTTTCACTTTACACAAAACAGCAAACGTGACTGGTTGATAGTGAGTGATGGGTACTTGACTGATGGGTAGTTGCCCTCTCTCTAATAATCTCAACCTAAAACAGAAATGAAGTGGATCTAGTTATTTAGAGGTTTTCAGTGAACTATGGTTTCAAATCAGACAACTTACCATCAAGGCAATGCCTGCATGTTATGCACAAAATGTTGAAAATGCCGCTTTGCGATCGTATCGGGACCCCAATATCACCCCTACCTATAATCATTGTGCTGCCCGCATCATAGCAGGTTTCTCTGTTCAAGTTTCACCATGTAACAGTTTTAAAGGCTGTCATAATCATAGTCAAAACGTTGCTATGTAACAGAACTGCTGTGGAAATTGGCGTAAATGACCACAGGAATGTTTTTCTTCGCATTTTCAGAGAATTAGAAATGTGATTTCTCTGCAGTGTTTAGAGCATCTTTAAAGGGGTTATTTACAAAAATCTTACAGTATGTTATTGCATTACATACTTTTATATAATGCTACTACTATGATTCTCAATATAAAAGATCGATGCTGCTGATGTCGATCATATTATTCGTCATATAGCTGGAACATGACTTCCATGGTCAATAATGTAGCTCTAGTTGTCCAATGGTGTTTTCGCATTAAAAATCAGATAATATTAGTCAGAAGTCCATCTGGTGTAAATACGGCCCTCGCCGTGAAGGTTTCATCCATTTCTCATACATTGGCAATATCAGTACATGGTTTAATAGAAAAGCAATTATTTGCAGAAGGATCAAATCTCACCCGTAGACATGTTAGTGAGATAGATGTCAGGTTCATTATAGAGATGAGTCTAAGCTGTCTGCTACCAGTGTACAGATGATGGAAGAACACGCAGATTGCTATTCAGATCTATATGTTTGGCAATATGTAAAGGAGACCACTACAAAGTAACACTGAGACCAAGAATACCAACGGGTTTGTTTGGGAAGGTAGTTTGATGCTGTCTGGTATTTAGAATGTATGTTCTTGTGCTGAGGGGTGTTATAACTGAAATAATAAAATCGGCATTTCTGTAACATCATGGCTCTTCAGGGAACGTCGGAACACATGGTAAAGTTAAAATAGGGTCTGGCATCAGCTATAGGTTTTCTCACTAATGCGCCAGATTTGGACATGTTCTTCCATATGTTAACATGAAGCCTGGTGGACGATTTGCTGATGCCTTGAATGGTATGAAACTTTTCACAGAACAAAACCATGCGACGCTATGTGCCAAAGTGTACCAAATGCCTGCTTGATTGTTACTCAGAGGATGTGAAATGATCACGAGGCCTTTAATATTGCGACTTTATAAAACGACTTATGTGAAGACTCGTATCATCAAAACCTCAAAGGTAAACATTGTTAATATCGCTCAAACATCCAAGACCAAATGGCAAAATAATTATTTAATGGAGTAACGGTATTTCCCCCATACAGTCTGAAACGCTCGCCGTAATAACCTTTGGAATTCCCCCTAAATGTGTTTATCTGAAGACACTTTATATTTTGTACATCCATATAGAATTATTATAGACTTTCACTTTGAAGACCAGGCGCTAATGTGTTTTTGTGAAACCAATGAGAGGACGTCGTTATTTTTATTCGAACATGTCAATACCAAAGTAATCATTTCCTTAAAGGTTTGCAATGACATATGTTACAATATGCAGTTTCTTTTTCGTACAGTGTTAGAAATTAAAATACAATCATATTTCGGATAAACAAGTCAAAGTAAAATTATTCAACCAGCTTGTCAATTCATCAAAGGAGATGAGGTCGCAACAACCTCCAAAGACCTGACACAATTCCTTCGCCCAACGTTCTGCACGGAAACGAAATAAACATTGAGGGAAACACTTCCAATACAAAAAACCCTAACTTTAGTGTCACCTTGCTATGCACTGGAATGAAATATGTTTTGGAAGCGTGCAACAACAAATATTTTTGACATTTCGTTTGTTTTTCTAATTTGTCACCTAGTCAAACGTCTTAAGTTATTTTTAATTTGTTTTCTCAACAGTGATACAAATATTGGGTGACATTTCGCAACACGAAATTGTTTCAATAAAAGCTTAGAAAAATTTTCGGTAAAAAGTGCAGCACCGAAACATCACGAGCGAGCGCTGATAAATCGCAGTGAAACAACGACACCACACAATCGCGACGAAGAGAGCGCGTTCTGTTGAAAGTAGTGCAAAGACGTGACATGGGCCAGCATCACACAGGCATCCAAGCTCGCCCGAACATACACGGGGATACATTTTACTAGAAGGGAACCACAACGACCACAACATTGCCAAGATGTGTCCCATAAATGAATGAATGAGCGTAAGTGGTATGGGAGCTTTCATAAATCGTGCAATCCAGAGTCTGAAAAAGTGTAACTTAGAAAAAGCAAACTGAAGTAGTGATTCCAAAGTAGAACAAGTTGCTGACGTGTCTTGGATTGTACTGGATTGATCATGGATTGCTTGTTTGATCCTTGGCCTTGGATACATGTAACGAAACGTATGTCCTGTTTTCCAAAACAGGTTCAATGCCGGTGTGTTCAGTAGTTTTCTTTTATTGCATGAAGTACCTGAAACTGTTTTATTGATTAATGTACAAAGTGAAAAATATTTTTGTCAGAACTTACGTGGTAACGAAAGGTGACATGATGCCAGACACTGAACTGTCTTGTATTCACAGACACGAACATTGTGAGTGTCACACAAATGCAACATTAATCCGATACTTGTAAAACTTACACATACCACTTTTCAGTCGCTCTGCTTTGCTGATTGTGAACCTTTCCAGAGTTCTTTAGGTTATCCCCGCCAGTATGGTGTTTCAGGCCCACTAGAAATGGTTTCATAACGTTGCATAAAACACAAATGGAAGAACACAAAATACTTTACAATGAAATACTTTGCACATTCCTTAAAACATGGTCGCTTTTCAGCAGGAATTGTCAGTAAGGAAAACGACATGATTTACAGCGTCAGACAATTTGAAGTTTGATTTCAGTTACAATAATATGCGGGGAAGTCACTGGAACGTCCGATGAACTGTCTCCAAATCATTTCCGCCTGTGTATTCTGACAAATTTTGCTCTTGAAGCACAGTTTGAGATCAGCTATGACTGTATACACATTTCAGCACATGCCTTCGCTGACCTTTAAACCTAGTTTTAAAACGTTTTGAAGTCAAATGGAACATGCTGCGCATTAACAGTTGCCTAGTCTATAATGCACATTTGTTTCGACATGAAATGTGTTTTTAAAGGCAAACGTAATGAGTGATTATGATAATTTTAGTCCTCAACGAGAATGTTCCAAGTTACCATGATAATCACTGCATTCTTCAATCACTCTGACGGGAGTTCATATTGGCAGCATTTGTGTTAAGAAAACATAAACCAGAAACGGCTTGACTTTTGTAGCAAGATAAAACAATTGTTGGAACCTTGACCTTTCTGACAAAAGTAGTATGAAATAACTTGAAATTGTTTCGTTGAATATGCTTTAAATTACATCTGAGTCAATAAATTGGCTATTTCACTCACTTCAGTTTTACGTCATGTCATTTCTATCGTGAAATACGTCTTTATTTGCTCCAAGTTATCATAGGTCAAACGGACAATTATTTCACGAGAGACATACGTTTCATATGGCATTAAAGCTAATCGAGTATAATATCTTATAATCCTATTTAGTCGATGGAAAATTGCAAATGCACACACGGAAATTATTTTGACGAGTACTTGTAATGGGGCATAATAAAGATCATTTCATTGCATTATATTTGATACCTGATTCTCTTACCACCTTTTGCAATACTTTGAAGCATTCCCCAAACTAGCATAACACAAAACTGTTATCAGTGCCTCTGAAGCTTTTAGGCTAACTGGCATATCGATGTTAATTACAGTATATATTGCATAATCGTGTGATGTGATCAATGAATCATGGTAAGGGAGGGATTTGTTATTTCATCAGATCACTATTTTGTGCTTCATACAGACATAATATTCATTACGCAGGCGGAATCTCACAATCGACTCTACTTTCAATAGAGATTTACTTTTAATTTACCAAAGAAAATGTTTCATGGCTTTTTTTACATAAAACAACACAACAATAGTTTGGTAATCGCAATAACATATCTTGCATTATTTTCTCGTACGTCTCCATGTCTATTCATAAACCGATTTGCAGTTAGATTAAAGATACAACACTGACGTTTTTAACTATCACCTGTGAATGTGGTACTTTGCACCGTATCGGAAAGCAGTGATTGAGTGAATGAGTTTAGGTTTACGCCGCACTCAGCAATATTCCAGCTATATGGCGGCGGTCTGTATATAATCGAGTTTGGGCCAGACAATCCAGTGATCAACAACATGAGCATCAATCTGTACATTTGGGAATCGATGACATGTGTCAGCCAAGTCAGCAAGCCAGACCACCCGATCCCGTTAGTCGCCGCTTACGACAAGCATAGTCGCCTTTTATGGCAAGCATGGGTTGCTGAAGGCCTATTCTACCCCGGGATCTTCACGGGTCGTATCGGAAAGCAAATCCTGAAAGGCTTCACATCGGTTTTGGTACACCCAGTTGTTGAATACGGCCCTGCTCACTAAACGGATATATGCTGGTCCAAAATGGGATAATTCGTCGGATCAATTAGAATGTCAAAGGGAACATTACAATCAAATTAGAATTCATTCCAGATGGTGGGAAGGACCTACTCTTGATCTTGTTCAAATAAAACATCCTTCTGAAACGTGCATTACAAAGAAGAATAGCAGTGGCATCCTTCCACAAACAGAACATTTATTGAGGACTTCATTAGAGATAATTGTCTCAGCCATTCACTACTGACAAGCTAATTGTAGTCGTTATGCCGTATGTTCTTGAGTTTATAGGATGGCGTGCAAACGGATTAGAAAAAAAACAACACTTTATAGAAAACGACCCACACATATATTCTTCATCTACACAGGCAAATCAAAACCTTCAAACTGAAAACTATACCGATGACGTATGCACAGTATTGTAATATTCACATTTCTCCATCGTATATGAAGGTCAAAAAGGCAGTTGGACGTTGGAAGATTGTCTACCGTGATTGCCACTTCACCAAATTGTTTTTGGAATGTGGGACACCAAAACCTACATGAACACCAGGAATGTGCCCACGGATAATGAGCCAATTTAGGAAATAAACAAACCTCGAAATGTCACATCATCTTCATAAGGGGAGATGGACGTGCCCTTTGTTTGTGCCGGATGCGTCCAGCAGGGCGAGATAAGTTCCCTCAATTCCGGAAAACCTTGTACCAACATTTGAACTTTTCAATGGTTTTATGAAGATTTAGTTAAGCTGATTCACGCTTTGTTCATTTACCCGTATAGGCTGCATGCATCATAGTTATGCCATTCCTAGGTACGTTCCCATATCTCTAAATAAAAACATAAAAAAATACGTGAATATCATTGCATGCTAGGTCTCATTGTGTTCTCCCATTTGTGTTCTCATCCTTGTTGACCTTATTGCATATGAATTAGTATAAATCATTAAGAAACTGTATGATTCACTGTCAAAAGGTGAAAACAAATAGTTTGTCTTTTCAGGCAGTTTTCTTTGTTTTGACTTTGCCCGTCCCAGCCTATGTTTTGATTCGTATGCATAAAGAAATAGAGGAGCCATAAGAGAAACATAACTGATGTCCTTGGGGGTGCCTGCTTCTTGCCTAAATGTCTTATTTACCTTTTATATTAATTATATACAGCATTTGCCCTCATCAGATGACATTTGCGTTCATCTGAGACTGTTTGTCTAGACTCTTTGATGATAAATACGCCACTTTATCTAACTGCAACATGACGAATAGCGGTGCACAAAGGTGGTTAAGCACATGGCGTGGCACAATTGTACTTGGGTCTTTTCTAAGATGGCAGGATCACACAAGACCCTTTCAATTTAAACATACCACTATTTCCAATTGTAGAATATAAACAAATTATGTTATATTAATTCATGGTTAAGTTGTCTAAACGTGTTGACAGATGAAGGAATGGTATAAATCCGGCAAGGGTCATGCAGGCAGCAATTGTAATGGAAGTCCAGATGTTCCCAAGTATGATGTCCTGCCTTCTGTTGTTGGCAATCCATAGCCTGCCTGTATATTGTATGGCCATTATAGTTACAATGTGTTTGAGTTTTAAGTTGAAATCGGTGACTGACCTAGGTTGAAAAGGTTTACCCTTTTTAATGTGTAATTATAACCAGGATTATGTTGCTTGTTGTGTCATTATCAGTCTGCATGTATCGCAGAAAAACACATTCTGTGATGCCTCCACAGACGAAAGCATGACGACAAAAACATACCCTTATGTATTCCCATCGATACAATCAATATACGTTGGCACATAATCAGCAATGTATACATTGCAGACCCCCGACCTCCATTCCATGTGAATGTCTATGGCATCTATTTTAAATCTGGAGTCCGGAGAGCATATTGGCGACATAGTCTTGTTTATGCATCAGTTTTATTACAGAAGAATAATCCACACACTCATGCAGAAAAGAAACCAATAACACATAACTGGCGACCAGGGGGAACACAAATATGTGTTACGTTTTAAACGTGTTAGCTTAAAATGGGTTCAAATGCAATAGCTTGAAATACGAAGTAATGACATTATGTTTGCAATCGTTTAAAAAGTATAAAGACACGTTTTCACGTATCAGTGACCATAAGAGACAGCACAATCCACTGTTGTGTTTACATAGTGTTCGGTGTGGCACATGCTTAAGATGGGTCATGACTGAAGTTAAGGTTTAAGTTCCATTCGCCCAGTGTGGTTTCTTTATAAACAAGAGTAGATTAATTGACGTATTTTTCTGACATTACATAGAAGGGTTCAGACGCCCATGCTGGGATACAACAACACATTTGTTAGTGTAGGTTGAAAGGAGGCCATGTGGAAACATCAAAGACCTTCAAACATAATTGTTATGTCTACAAGATGTGTGCATGAAATAATATTTTGTAAACTTGAGGCTTTGGTGTATGCAATTAGTGTTAGTGGTCAGTTCACTTGCCTGGCATGCCTGGGACTTTGTGTAGGGGTTAGTAGGGGTGTGTTTGGCTCATGTTTGTGCTGGTGTGTACGAGTGCGTGTTTGGGGGAGGTTGTAGGGGAAAAAGGCTATGATGTGTCGTAAGGTACATGCATCTGGGTGTGGTTTGGTATCTGTGGATGCGGTTTGCTGCGCGTGCTTGTCACTGGGTTAGGAAGCGCTTACCCTTTTTCACCAGTGATAAAGGGATTTTGATAAATGGACTTTAGCATAAATGTCTATAGCTAATGATCATAGAAACATTTTAGTCACATCCTTGGAGTGTTCCAAAAACTGTGGTCTTGAGTACCGTCTTTTCCCGTTTTTCTTTATTCTTACTTTGGTTGAACTGTTCACCCCAGATGCACCAGCATACCTGAATTTCACCTGCATCACCTTTGGCGTTAAAACTGGCACACTGTAATATGACTGGAATTCTGTTTAAAGCGGCATTAAGCCAATAATCGACATACACATTGGGATGGGTGTTGTTAATAAATGACTGATGTCGAAATAAAACATCTACGCCCAATAGAGCTATATAAGAGAAACCATGCATTTTTTGCCTTAAAATAATAATTGCTTGATTTACCAATAAATACATCCGTTTCGATAGATCTAACAGTAATAAACGAATGTACAATGGAAAACCTAATTGAGCGTTTTGCTTGTGTACTCATGTGGCTGTAATGATGTTTGAAAGGCATTATGTTCAAGCAATTTAAAATATGACGTTTGCCCACATTTGTAAAAGAGCTATCTACCATTGCGAGATTTCGATCCTGTCATGTAAAGTCTCGTCGTGATAGGTTCATCGCCTTCGAAGTTCAAATTGTATAGTTGGCTGACCCAAAAAGTGTCATTTATTATTCCTAACACACACGATGATTAATACTTCATGACTTCCACTTTCTTTAAAGCTTATATAGCTTTTTCAGTAAACAATGATGCTTCTATTATTTCTTTCTCATTAATGACAATGTAACTCAAACAGTCTAGCTTCATAATGTGATTCATCCATTTCTCTGTCAAAGGCAATACCAACACTATGTCTAGCGGATCAGCAATTATTTTAAAAGGATCAAATCTCACCCGCAATCGTGTCAATGAGAAACCTATCAGGTTCATTGAGAAGATGTCTGACCCGTTTGTTACCCGGGTAGAGAATCATAATAGATATGTAATTGTGGTCTGTATGTTTGACGACAATTAAAGGACACTACCGCCATAATAACACCAAGAGCAAGAATACACGAATGTTTGTGATAGTAGTTTGTTGTTGCCCCATATTGGATTGTGCTACACGCCATCCAATGAAATTGGTGTGATATCTCTTTGAAAAGCATTTCCGTCACACCATGGTGCGTCAAACACCAGTGGTGTCGGATGTTATTTTATCACCCATGCGTCAAATTTGGACATGTTGTTGTCCACTTTTGTTTTTGTCTTGAATGCAATGTTACTTTTCAACGTACTCTGGGAATAGAAGCTATTTGAAATGTTCACAGCAAGAGCGAGTTCAATTGGCACTCAAAGGTTGAGAAATATTTGTTGAAAAAAATGTTTTGTGAATGTTTTAAGCCCATCAAACAACTTTAGAACATGAATTGAAAAAAAGAAAACATTGCTGATGGCGCAAAACGAATGTCGAGCGTAGTCATTTACTCAAGTAATGCAATTACATTTCCATTTACAGGCCTAAACTCGACGCGTTTATACTTCTGGGAAATGTGTATATCTGAAGACATGTCGTATGTTGTACGAGTTGACAGAACTATACGAGACTTTCGCTCTGGAGATAACATGTTTATGTCGTTGAAGCCAATGAGCAGTGGTGGTTAATGTCACTGGAACATTTCAATACTCACCTAGTTACGTTTCCTGATGCTAGTTATGGATCCAACTAAATTACACCACAACATGTAGCTAGAGTGTGCAGCTACTTGTATCCGTATTCAATTAGATGTCAAAATGCTTTTCCTTCTATCATAATTTGGATGGAACAAGTTTTCATATGAGTATGATCAGAGGCTGCTAATTCAATAAATTCTGGGATACGGTCAAGATGACCTGGACAGACATGACAAGTGTAACCCAACTTTCTGTACGGAAACGAAATAGATGTCGAGAGAGGCACATCAAAGGAAAGCACCTTTTCCATTTGGCGAATGAGTTGGAATGAAATATGTTTTGAAAGCACGCAACAACGAGTATTATTGAGTTTGTTGTTTTTTCTAATTTGTCACCAAGTCAAACGCTAAAACACTAAAACAACATGCGGCCATAAATGATAGTGAACGAACGACGTTATGAAGCGTGGGCAACCCGTACCCTTATTATTGTGCTTTATTTTTGACACGGCTGACTGAGGAGTAATGAGATGATTTAGTATTGGTTTAACGTTCCAGTTAACAGGATTCTGATTTAATCAGGTTGTGTTGGTTTGATAGAGGAGAAAAGCACACAGTTGTCGTCTTGGACAGTTGACTTCCATATTTTTCAAAACAGAAATGCTCATGTCGTCACAATAGCTTTTTAATTGTCATTGAATGAAAAGGCATTCAAAACCGTAAGTGTTAATACCTGTTACGTTTAGTCCTCAACATCGACCTGTACAATTTTGATATGGTCAGTCAGATTTGGTCTTTAGCTACCCGGGCAACTAATTGGATTCAATGATCACACTCAGACTAAATATATCATATGGTCCAGATTCGAACATTTACAGAGCAACGTCACACTGAATCAAACATATTTACTCAGTAATCTTTAAGAGACCACTCTCACTACCAATATTAACAGTAATTTCAGTGGCTTGGCAGACCCAAAATTTTCAGTTTTCAGTGTTCGGTCAAGATTCGTTACAACCACAGGCGGACACAGCCTCTGTAGTACCTCCGTTCACTGGAGAGGTCCTGTAAAAGTCCGGGTTAGAATTAGTCTTCAGTAGCCCATGCTTGTTTAAGAGGCGACCTGCTGGGTCGGGTGGTCAGACTCGCTTGGTCGACACTAGCCATTGTATCCCGGTCGATACTCATGGTCTTGTTTAGTGAAATGTCTAGTTCAGATTCGATTATTTACACACCGCCGCCATATAGCTGGAATACTTCTGAGTGCGGCATGAAACTAATGTCCTTCATTGATGAGGGTTGTATCAGTGAAAATTTCAAAAAGCTATGTCCGAGAGTCCTTTTTACTCCTGACCTGGAATGTTGTAATTTAACATAAGGTACAGCTGCGTGTAAACACTCTTTAGGGTGTTTTTGTATGTTTTGCGCTCGGTTATCATCGCACAAACAAATGTTTTCACGAGGAACATAAGGTTCATATTAAACTGAAGCTAACTGAGTACAATATCCTATTATTTGATTCAGTCGCAAACACATTAAAAATGCACACGTGGGAAATTTCTTTAAAGGATTTTTTTCTAGAGATTGTTACAGTTTACATTTGATCTCTGATCCTTTAACCACGTTTCCCAATAGTTCAAAGTATTAAGCTGTTTAATTGGTGTACGCGGGGAGACACAATTCCTTTACCATCTGTCTTGTCAGTATCAGCTAAATGATCAAAACACAAAACTCCTAATAATGTCTTTGAAGTTTGGGGGGTATTTGGTATATTCGATGTTAATTGCAGTAAAAATTACGTAATCGGATGACAGGATTAACGGAGCGAGAGAAGGGACACGTTTGTTATTTCATCAGATTACTGTTTTGTGATCCACACAGACACGTTCTCTATACTGTCGGAAGTGTACTTAATATTTTCCTGAAGTGAAAACAATGGTCCAAATATGTAACTTGAAACCGTTCGTGCGGTGATCACAACAATGTATGTTTTAATAGGGGTTTTGATAAAAAGAATCGACATCTATTCAAAAGCTTAATATATTTATATTGTTAAAATATAACAGTGCATGCCTTGACGTCTTCAGCTATCATCTGGGAATGTCGTACTCTGCAACCTCCAGCACTTTACACGAAAACCAAATTCGAATCGAAAGAAACATCATTACAGAAAAAGATCAAAAGCATCACATCCTGTCGACAAGAAACCGGTTACAATGTATCTTGTCATCAGCTTTTATGCTCTGGGCTTTATATGATGAGTTTAAAACCGGCATAAAGAACAATCTAGAAAAAAAGCGATACATTCAATTCATATGCCAGACCACAATATTAAAATCGGCAACATAATATCAGCGAGCTATTCATATACATCACTAATATCATGGTATAATTCATACATGTATGTCTAAATTGTCTTCAGCAATGACGGTTTTCTTTTATATGAGTTGCCCTTTATAATGCACATCTAAATGTGTAACAGACCCGTGAAAATCCGGGTGAAAATAGGTCTTCAGCCATTGTATCCAACACTTGGGTGAGTCAATCAGTGGATTGTCCAGTCATACATTATTTACAGACCACTGTCATATTTAAAAAATATTGCTGGACAAGGTACTAAACAACAAACAATACGAAAATGAACACGAATACCAACAGTACATTAATATCAATATAACCTTTGCAAAGAATGGAAGCCAATGTTAGTATGGAATGTATTTTACACCGCTATGGATCTGGAAATGCATGGTTTTAAAATGTGGAAATATCGCTGTTTTTATGTCACTATTCACAGAAAGATGTATCGACCACGATAAACAGTCATGGAAGAATGATCTTTCGTGCTTTCCAAAACTCGACCTTCTATATTATACTAAAGATAATATCTCTTACGAGTTTTATATCAGCCACATAAAGTTTAAAGCATTTTATATTGTTGTAATTAAATGCTGGAACACCAGTCATATGTTGAATATTGAATACTGTAGACTCCTTGGACTCACTGTCCTTTTCACAACTGTTGAAAATGAATCTCATTTCTGTCTTGAGTGTCCATTTTACAGTGATATCTGGAAAAAATACAAATCACAAATATTATCAAAATCTCCCATCACACGAGAAGCTGTTTCAATTGTTCAAATAAAAGAATATAATTGTCATTAATGATCTAAGAAAGTATTTATATCTAGGTGTTATAAAACGATATTTGCGATTGTAATATCTCTACATCCCAATGTGTACCCTGCTCCGTGCCATGCATGTTAATGATTATATAGCCGCTTGTTGAACTGTGCAGTTGGCGTATCATGCAAAATGGGTATGTGCCCCCCGCCTTTACTGAAATAATACCCCTCTCTCTCTCTCTTAACACCAGGTAATAATGCCAATGATTCAAAGAAACAAACCTTGAAATGTCATATCACCATCACTTTGGGAGATGGACGTGCCCTTTACCTGTGATAAATGTATTCAGCAGAGCACACATAACAATTTACACTGATTCAGTTCCCTATTTTAACTCGAATCACAGTTTCCAATGCTCTTTTTCAGGTAAACGATTACCTACAACAAATTACAGTGTAATTTTGTCAGATGCAGAACTGATACTTTCTCATTCTGGGAATCTGCCGGTACTCGATTGAAAGAAGAAATAAATGGTGTATGAAACAGAAACTGTTATGCGGTTTAGTGAAGAAGACTGAAGTTGTAACTCAGTTGGCCATACTACTAAATAACAATAACACAAACTACAATTTGGTGAAAGTCAACTCTTGTGAAGGCATTCACATGAATTCAGACCATATACAATAGTACGTAACCTGCATCTTCCATCGTTAACACCCTACCACTATTCTAACTGAATTGTAACAGCACCTATCTTAAATCTGGAATCCCCGTAGGATAGTATTGATACATTCATTTTCATCCACTACTTTGTTTCTGTGTTTTTTCTTCCAGAAAAATAGTTGCATGACATAATTCATCTAAGACAAGTTTCAAATGATTGGCTTAACACTGTCGACCGAAGGCAATGCTAACATCTCTCAGAGGTACGTTTTAAACTACTTTGATATGACGTAAAATCTTTTAGCTTGAAATACGTAGAAATGGCATTGTGTTATTGGTACCCAAAACCAATGACAAAGACAGATGTGCAGTGACGGTGCTCAGCGTTAAGTGATGACAAAGTGTTCGGTGCAATAAACGCGTCTTGCATGATTAAGGTGGGTCTGCGATTGAATTTGTGGTAAAAGGGCCTTTCGTTTACAGGGACAATAAGGTTTCTTTACAAACAGGAGTTGATTACTTGACGCATTTTCCTGACGTCTTGTAACAGGGCTACAAACGCTGACGGTGGATTCAGACAGGTCACTTTGTGTAGTTAGCTTTACATCTGTTAGGTACGTACGTGAGATAATAGTACAAGCATTAAGATATTGGTCTCATCAGTGGGTTTTACGTGTCCGTTCATGTATTTTATACGCTCTTTTATTAAAAGAGTAAGGGGACTTATTTTTAATTTACGATTGAAAACAGTGGGTGATATATTGGAGTCACATCAATGTTGATATGAGAACAAAGAATGTTTCAAGAGTGCATCCCCATTTACGCTTACTTATGACCGTAGTTCTTTGTACAGTAATTGCTCTTGAAAGATGATTGGTGTATGAAGTGAAATGTGCATGTGTACGATTTTCATAGGAAAAACACAACCAGAAACAAACACTTACATCTCTGTGATGCAAGATGATTGTCAAAATTAATGGTCTACAGTGATTAATCGACCGTGAAAACAGTAAAATCAAGCGTGACACTATGCTGTGAACGTGCTTTCCATGCGGTATGTTTAGAGGTGGTGATAAAGAGAAATGGTGGTGCGTACATAAGATGTATGTCTTTGAAAGGTTTGTTAAGGTTTATACTTCCTATCCAAATTGGAAGTTCAAGATCCCCGAGTACAGTTACTTGAAATGCGTGAGTGTGTTTGTCGCTTTTTGGTGGTTTCGAGTGAGGTTGTGTCGAGTAGATTTTCCGTTTGGTGTTTGGGAATGCGGGTATGACTTGATATCTGAGGCAGGGGTTGATGTGGTGATTGAGTAGATTTATCAGGGTGTGCATTCGCCTGCGTGGATGTCGCAGGGTGTGACTTGTTGAGATGTGGCTGGTGACGAGTACTAATGATGTTGGAGGATACGCTCGCCTATGCGTAAATATCTGGTACCATCATTATTTTATCATGAGTCATAAATATATCTAATCGGGATACGAAAGGCGACCATGCTTGTCGTAAGAGGCGACTAACGGGATCGGGTGATCAGGCTCGCTGACTTGGTTGACACATGTCATCGGTTCCCAACTGCGCAGATCGATGCTCATGTTGATGGTCACTGGATTGTCTGGTTCAGACAATCTATTTACAGACCACCGCCATATAGCTAGAATATTGCTGAGTGCGGCGTAAAATTAAACTCACTCACTCACTCTAATCGGGATATCAGCGGAACACCAGGAGCATGGTGACAGATATGGTGTTCAGGGTCTTTGGAAACTGAAACAAAGGGTTCATCCACATAATTTAATACTAAAGCTAATACTAAAGGCTTATGGAACAAATAATATACCAGCTGGGGATGTCAATAATTTTTTAGCCTTGCATAGAAGAACACAAAATATTGGTATGAACCACATTTATTTTTCAACATAGTCCCCTTGTGAGTCAAGACACTCGTTCCATCTTTTCTGCCAGGCGCTGATGCCATCTCTGTAGAAGGCGCCATTTTAGTCCTCAAACCAAGCCTCAAGCCTCAATAAGTTCATTATCATTCTGAAATCTACGACCACGCAAGTGTTTCTTGAGATTTGGGAACAGGTGGTAATCACCTGGTGCCAGGTCTGGAGAGTAGCGGGGCAAGATTTCGTACCCGCATTCCTGGACAGCAGCGGCTGCAACGTGAGAGGTGTGTACTGGAGCATTGACTTGATGTAGAAGAATACCACGTCTGATCTTGCCCCGACGCTTCTTCTTGATTGACTGTCGCACTTGCCTCAACAAGTTAGCGTAATATTCCCCATTCATTGTTCTTCCTTTTGGTAAGTAATCTATGTGGATGACGCCTTTACTATCCCAGAAGACTGTCGCCATTTCCTTCTGCACTGATCTGAAGGCTTTAAACTTTTTGGTCCTGGGAGAAGTGACATGTTTCCATTCCATGGATTCTTGTTTGCTCTCAGGATCATAATGGTGGATCCAGGTTTCATCACATGTTACTAGCCTAAAGTGAAAATCTTCTGGATTCTTGTTGTATCTGGTTAGCATGGAGTTGCTTATGGTGACCCTTGTTTGCTTCATTTCATCTGTAAGCATTTTTGGCACCCATCTTGCGCACACCTTAGACATGACGAGATGTTCATGAAGAATTGTCTCGATGGATCCGTGTGAAATGCCTGTGGTCTCCTCTAACTCGTGGAGTGTGATTCGACGATTTTCCAGCACAAGTCTATGCACTCTATCAATGTTTTCCTGACTAGTGCTTGTTGTTGGGCGACCTGGACGGGAGTCATCTTCAAGACTCTCTCTACCATGCTTAAATTCATTGACCCATCGTTTGATGGTAGCAGATGAAGGGGAAGACTTCCCATAAACTGCTGAAAGCCTTTCTTCAATGTTCTTCGCCGAGTTTCCTTCAAGAACTAAATACTTAATTACTGCTCTATACTCATGTTTATTCATGTTCACTGTCGTGAGGGGGTCTCTTTCTGTCAATGTGAGCTGTTCAATAACTTCTGAGAGTAGGATACCAAAACTTACATATCACATCAGCTACACCCCAAGGTTCAATGTCGTACCATAGGCTGTGACACCTGGGTATGAAAAATGCTCAAGGCTCAAAACCTATTGACATCCCCTCGTATATTCATCCCATGTGTTTAGTGAAGGCCTTTAATCTAAGGACTGATATTTGTATTATACACATGTGAACGTTGCACTTAGACACATGTAAATTTAATGTACTAGCTGTACATATGTGGCAACTTTATCACTACATTTTTACCATCCGTGTCGGTATGTCGAGTACTTCTTAATATAATAAACAGAATCAAGCAAAGTATGCATATAGAGCTGTTTCAAAATGATTGTCATAATCAGTTTTAGCATGAACACATTATAACCCTCGTATATTTGTTTATAACCATAAAATGCCTGAAAATCTAACAACTTATGTGAAAAAGGGAAAGACAATAATATAAGACTACATTTTATATTTCGGTTTAGAGCTGTAATATCATGTCACAGAAATACTGGTATCCTGACAGTTCTTTATTGTACATATAGAAGTCTTGGTAAAATGGTATGGGCATAACTGTATTCCTTTTGGTTGGAAACAGCACAAATTAAAACGATAAATGGTCAGCAGAGAATGATTTTGGCTTAGTTTGCTTTGTATATAATAATAGTGTGCCATAATTTACGATTTTAGAATCTAGCGCCAAAACAATGGTGCCGGTAAGTCAGTTTTAAGGCAGAGAATACTAGAAAGACTTCATCCTCACTTTTTGTTTTTGCAAATACCACAAACGTGCATGTTAGTCACATAGACAACTGTGCATACTAGACTTGAATAACATTGTGAGCATTGGTGCAAATGTAATATCCCTTTGGTCATTAGCTTTTACGTGAATGAATATGTTTATCTGTTGGTGTGAAAAGCCATTATCGAAGTTAACTACAGAACACTCAGTTCTGTCTGTCCTTTCCTCACCGAATACAGTTTGCAATGGGTATTTCAGGTTTTTCCAAAGCCTTCCCATTTCAAATTGATGTAGCTTTAGCTGATTATAGACACCAACGATCACTGGTGTGGTGTTGTCACAACTGATCAGGTGGAAGTACAGACTTGGTATAATGACACGACCAACTGAAGGTTCAATGCCTAGTGTTCCAAACAAGGAAGATATGTGTGTTTACCTACGCCACCTCAGCAAAGCCATTCATCACACCAAGTACCTACCGTTACCTAGCTATTACCGCTAAATACAGATGTAATGGTGATGCTTGAAAGACATTTCTTTACGCAAACATCATGTGGGATATAAAAATAACTACAGAGATATCTGTTGGGTTCATGGGCAATGTAACACTTATCTGTCTACACAACCAAGTTGTGTAGGTGACTTTCCCGATGTGTAAATGTTAGTATACGTATTATTCATGGATCCCTAGTATCGTTCCTTCTGAAGTTCCTGACAGGCTGTAAAGTGCACGTTACCTGTACAAAGTGACCAGTTGTTAATTTGCCCCATTTACAAAACGAGACCTTGGTTAAAGCGTCTAAACACTTCAGTTGTTTCCCCTTTTCCCACATTTGTGTCTGACTATTTACACCAATCTTAAGACTAATTGACTACTGTACAAATCGGGATGTGTGTCGTTATTAAAGGAAACCTGGTGCCGTTTTGCTGATGTTCTTATGGATGTTCAGTGGCCTAACCTCCATATAAGCTGTGTAGTGCACATTCTCCGAGCCAGGATTCGGTGACCATTTGTTTAGTCATTTTTCCCATTTGTGAACTTTTTTTGTGTGGTGCTGTAAGTGAGAGTATGAAAGTGGTGTAAGCATTCATTCAAAGACGTTTTGCTTCATGGTTCTTCAGGACTGAGTGAGTTTAGTTTTACGCCGTTTACGAACCCGGGTCTTCGGCGTGACAAGTGAACGCTTTAAACCACCAAGCGACACTACCGCCCCGCTCTTCAGAGAGCAAAGGAACACACGGTATGGTTAGAATAGAGCTTTGCATCGGAAACTTTTTTAATAATTGTGTCATATCTTACATGAAAATTCCTCACAGTTTGCAGATGCCTTGAATTTTTGGACACCTTTCAAAGATCATTATGGGAAGATGGCACTAATTGAAACTGTCGTAAAAAAAGCTCCGTTAAGCTTGTATCTCAAAGGTTGTTTGTTCATTTACCTGTTTTGTCATTTAAACGTTTTTTCTACTTATAAGTCAAACGTCTTGGTTATTGCTAAAAAGTGATACTCTCTATTATCCCGGGCTCTCTATTATCCCAATGGAAAGCAGAAACACCACTCTCCGCATCGGCTGTTTACACATGCGAAGTATACTATTCTATTGGAATTTCATGTCTAATCGTAGCAATATTGAAGTATTCATCATTTCAGTAACTTCTGGTATATTTTGAAACTAGCATGACACATACTGACATTACATCTAGCATGAATCGAAACTAACTTCGTCAAGAGTAATCCTGCGGCAGACAGGAAATCATTTGCATATTTTCGGTGCTACAAATATAACAGGAAGTGACGTATTATGCAACTTCATTCCGCACACCGCAGCCAATTGTTTTTTCTACAAGTTGGATATGCCTTTCAGTATGTTCAGTGACAATGAAAGAGGTCAGTTACAATGAAAGAAACACGTAAAAACTAATTCTTATCAGCTGAAAAATATATGTTCCGTGGATATATGATTTTGCAGGACTAAAATGTAGGGGGGACGTCTTTCTGCTAGTTGTTTGGTAATTCCAATATTTTGTTACGTTATTGTTACCCTGTATCCAAATGAAAATAAGTTTCAGATGTTGTGATTGAAAACATGATAATATAAATAATGTGAATGAAATTCACAGATAATTGTTTATATACTATTTTGATTCGTTACTTAGTCTTAGTGAACGTTTGACAGTGCCGTTTGCTTTTATCGCTTGTCACAGTATGGAAATAGCTATACGCGATAATAGTGCATAATTTCCGGGTCAAACAAAACAATCGAGATTGCCGCGATCATGTTGAATGAGAAGTGATTATGGCACATTGTTTCTCACAGAAGTGAAGAAACATCAGTCAACTGAGAATATATATAGAATGTCAAATGTCGTTCATAATTCCGATGGCGACAACATTAACTGCCGAGAAAATAGAGGGACCAATAATAATTTGAAAATACAAACAATACAAACGGAAGTACTACTTGCATTTTTGTCACTAGAAAATAGGATAATCAATCAGAAACACAACACTTTATTTGTTTTTCTTATGTCGCTGGGTGTTTTCTTAGCTTAGAAAAATTCAAAATGAAAAGAAATGTTAGAAAGATTTAATGTTTCTACTGGACGACATATGCTTAGAGTGTCTCATACTTGCCTGATGTAGTGAAGTACTCGAATATGACCATTTGGATTGAATCGTATGGGGTGTTAAGCCCAAAGTTGCAGCAAGGGAGAATGTGTCGTTTTTCTGGAGTACGACACTTCTAAGATTTTATCTGATGTCAATATAACAGCTACACTCCAATAGGTAGTGGTCAGGAATCACTGCATTGGTCACAAAGAAGTGGTACTTCTGTAGGCTTAAAGGGCACAGTGTCCATGACAAAGTCAAACTTTAAAGCAAAAATCCTCACGTCTTTTACGACTGCGAATTTCAAACTGAGTTACTAAAGGACAGACTACATATGCTTTCCAGTAGATCCAACATCCAC
Source organism: Haliotis asinina (assembly GCF_037392515.1). Taxonomy (NCBI): domain Eukaryota; kingdom Metazoa; phylum Mollusca; class Gastropoda; order Lepetellida; family Haliotidae; genus Haliotis; species Haliotis asinina. The sequence continues at coordinate 50,525,749 of NC_090281.1, forward strand.
AAGTTTTTCCATTGGATGGAGACCGACTTCCCAATGGCACATTCGAAATTTCTTTGACAAGTCCTGAATTCAAGATTATCAACGTATCCTTTAGCCATCCTGACTTGGCAAGATCATCTACTGTTACATTATCCTGCAAACCGACATGAGCTGGTACCCATGACATATAATATATAGTATCCACATTTGTGTCCAGTTTCAAAATTTCATAAACAGTATCATTTCTGGACCCATTTCTGGACCCATTTACTCCAGACTCAGTAGCCTTAATCGCTAACATTGAATCAGAAAAAATGACTGCTTCGTTATTATATTTATCCATCCATGTCAGTACTTGTAGAAATACTATGATTTTTGCTACAAAACGGCATATAAATTCGTTTATTATGTTGGGTATGCAAAGTTGTCTAACTTCCTCAGCACAGGATACGAGCTATTAGAGAAAAATGAAAGGCAGCCATGATAAGGACATACTGTGTGGTTAAACTTTTGAAGAGTCTTTTCAAATTACCAAGGGGTTTGTCGTTTACATTCTTACAAGTTGGCATACTCAGCAACCGAGACTTCAGTAGTACTTTAGGGAACAAACGACGACAGCTTCACCCTTCTCTCAGTTGAAATATGAACTGAAACTGATTTTGTTGAATCTGCTTCAGAATAAACCTTAAGTCCCCATGGTCCTTAGTATGACGATCTACCTTCAGTTGTTGGCAACCTATGGCTCATTTTTATATTGTATTGTCCTCTATAGACACATTGTTTTAGGTCTAATCACTAGTTTTACATTTTACTCTTTGATGTTCCAGTTAGTTTTACTGTCCTTCGTTGACAGGTTTTTACAATGTATGTGCTATTAATACATTTTGTATTTTTTTAAGTAATCGTTCTCGTCACGATATGGCTGCAATATTGCCGATGTTACGTTAAATATTAACTCACTCACTCACTGTGATAATAAATACAGATGTACACTAAATGCAATTTTATGTTATGTTTATGTCCCTCAAAAGATTATACATATGTAGTATTTTGCCCTCGGTTATCATCGCACAAACTGAAAAAAATACATTTCATTAGGGACGTACGTTTGATGCGAAATTGAAGCTAACTGATTATCGTGCGTTATTCGATTCGACTGCAAATGAAAATGGAAAATTCTTGGAGGAATGTTTTAAAAAACCGTTACAAGAGTCTGTACAGACTGCATTTGATACCCTGAACCCTGAACTGCCTTGAGCGGGATACGTATCATGATATTTTATTAGGATGTTTATTAGATCCATAGCGAAGAGAGAAACACAAACACGTGCCGATGTGACGTCATCAGCCATGACTTCAGTAGTAGTCGACAGCTTCACCCAGTTGAATTATAAACTGAAACTGTTTTTGTTGAATCTGCTTCAGATTTCATCTGTGATAATAAATGTCCCTCAGAAGAGCCTTTACAGATTACATTGGATACCCTGATCGTCGAACTGCCTCTGGCGGGATACGTATTATGACATTTTATTAGAATGTTTACTAAATTCATTGCGAACAAGAAGACGCAATTAATTCTCCAAGTATTATTCTTATTTCCAGTGAAATGATCAAACACAAATTTCACAGAAATGCCTCTGAGACTTTTAGCTTGTTGGTTTATTGATCATAAATACAGTATACATTGCATACCCCCCGGGGAGTTCACTGGGGATGCAGTCCCTGGCGTGTTCATTTTGCGAACACCTGGTATGTTCGGTAGTTTCTTTTTACAGCCATATACAGTCTCTGAATAAACGAGTCTCGAGCAGACAGCCCAGTGTTCAGAATCATGAGCATCGATTTACGCAGTTGGGATACGATCACATGTATGATAAACATCAACAGTAATGATAGCAATGTGTGTGAGGAGATTTGTTGGTAATGTTTAGTGACATATTTATAATTATAATATAATTATATACTGAAAAAGAAACGTCGCTAGAGATTGTGTAAACGTCCAAAAGGTTATAGATATAACGGTGCAACTGTACTATCATGTATTAATGTAGTAGTTTCAACCGGAAACAGTCATCTTCATCTCCGGTGTCTGCACCTCTTCCTAAATAGATATAGTACATATATGACAACTGTTGTTGGCGATTTATATTGCGTTGTGCAAAGAGTGATATTAGTTTCGACTTTCCAAGCTGGTTTTAATGCAAAGTGTGATATTCTAGTTGTTTCACTGTCTTTCGTCAACAGAGTTTTATAATATTAATATACATATATTCCATTTCGGTGTTAAATGTTCACGTCACGAAATGGTTGAAATATTGCCGATGTGATGTTAATTATCAACTCACTCACTTACATAAATGAATGTGCTGCCCATGGAGTATTGAGCTGTCATCTTATAATGTCGAAATGTGAAACGCAAGCAATCAACAATGAATATAGATGGGGAATTTGAAAACAAAACCTGAAATAACAAGATGTCTGTGTTGTCTGTGGACATAGTTGTTGGTAAAGGTCACGTTCACTAATCAGATTTACGCCGGTCTTTAAAATGACATACAATCGGAACCGTCACTTAATACTGCTGATCAATTAGAATGAGAAAGGCAACATTCCAATTACATTCAAACCTTTCCACATGAAAAAAACAAATGTACCCTTGATCTTGGGCAGTAAAACATGTTCCTTAGAAAGAGAGTTAAAAATATGTTTAAAGAAGAAGGCAATAACATTCTTCTTTGAAACGAAAGGTTCTTGTTAACTTCATTGCAGAAAAAAGGTCAAAAGCATCTCATCCGGTTCACAAGACACCGTTAACAAGCTATCAGTGGCCCTGATGTGTTATACTCTGAGGTTTATGGGATGACTTTAAAGCCGGTTGCAGAAAAAAGTACAGATGGAGTTTCTTCAGATAAATGGAGAGTAATATGCAAATGGGGGTAACATGAAATTATGAGCGTTTTACTTATGCAATAATTGTTTATTACCATCCATTGACGCCATAAAGTCTTTCATAAGCAGTTGGAAATATAACTACTGCCTACATTCGGTCGCCCTTTGAAAACTCCACTGATGGATATATGAATACGAGACCCGGGTAAGAACTGATTTCCAGCCATTCTCTCAACCCATACCTGTCGTAAGAGGACTAACGGGATCGTGTGGTCTGGCTCCATGACTTGGTTGACAGATGTTGTCGTATCCCTTTTGCTTAGATGTTCCTGTTGTCAACCACTTTTGTTGGTGCAGGTAGAATGGATGCCCTGAAATCCAAACGAAAATGACAGACTAAGGCATGTGCATGAGCCAAAAATATGTATCATTGCGTCTTTGGTGTCTTCATTGAGGTTTAATTCACTGTTTTATTTGTTCAGATGCCATTGAATGGTTTGGTGTGGTTTCGAAGTAGGTTTGTGTTTCAGTATTGTGTGGAAAAGTATACTGGTATGTATGTATGATGTGCTTGGAATCGTATTTGAATATTTGGTGTCGGGAGTATTCGGTTCAAGTATGAATAATTGGTTAATTAATCTAGGACTTGGGTGACGTGGGTTTTAGTGTATGCGGCTATGGTTTGGTGTAGTGCTGTTGGGATGTGTGGATGTGGTTTGGTGTAGTGTTGTTGGGATGTGTGGATGTGGCTTGGTGTTGCCTTGTTGGGATGTGTGGATGTGGCTTGGTGTAGTGTTGTTGGGATGTGGTTTGGTGTAATGTTGCTGGGATGTGTGGATGTGGCTTGGTGTAGTGTTGTTGGGATGTGTGGATGTGGCTTGGTGTAGTGTTGTTGGGATGTGGTTTGGTGTAATGTTGCTGGGATTTGTGGATGTCGCTTGGTGTAGTGTTGTTGGGATGTGTGGATGTGGCTTGGTGTAGTGTTGTTGGGATGTGTGGATGTGGCTTGGTGTAATGTTGCTGGGATGTGTCTCTGTGGCTTGGTGTAGTGTTGTTGGGATGTGTGGATGTGGCTTGTACCAGGTGCCACAGTAGGAACTGGATACGTTCACCTTTTCTAAAACACGTGGTATAATCACAGGCACGTACCTGCGATTAATTTATTTTATTGGTATCACTTTGCACCTTTGGCTGAGATGCATTTGGATTATAGAAAAGGGTTTGGACACATGTGTTGGATCGGACCTGCCTATAAGTGAATGGTAAATATGTACAAGTAGCAATCGCTTATAGAAAGCAAACGGACATCAGAGAATAGACTAGTCTGTTCTATGACGAAATGCCTGTAAGCCACCAGGCAAATGCATCACATGAAAGTACATGTATTAACGTTGACGTTGGAAATTGTTTATGTACTCGCTTTGCGTGTATCAAGACTATGACAGCATCCAACATTCATTTTCATGTACCACACCGAAACAACACATAATTACAGATTAAGAAAATACTTTAAAACATATTTTTTAAGAACACATGGTTGTCGCATGTTCGTTTACAAGCACAAAACTGCTAGATGATTTAATAACTTGTGTGCAATACAGATGACATTTGATAATAGAAGAATACATTTGTAAGAATTTATCTTGTAGCTCTCCTATCACGACACGAACATATTGATTTCCATACACTTCTTTGTGTTGGTCCATATTCAAGTCTATGTAATGATACCACACACATATGTGCATTCCTATTTTGTGTATACTAAACAAATTTAAACGTGAGATTCATGAATATTATGAGGCATGTTTTAGAGTGAGTATGTTTGTCTTTTGGTGTGAAAAACCATTACGAAAGGTAACTTAGAACATTCAGTTGCCAACCAAATACAAACTGCAACGGTAACTGATACATGATCCATTTCAGGAACATTGTGCATTCTCTGTGCAGTGATGTCCTCGCAGTTTAGACCAAACGATGACAAATTCTGAAGTCGAAGTACGTTTTTAACATGTGATTAATTACAATACAGTTCTATATTTAGATTTCTTTTGAAAATGCAATGTGATGAAAACATGGCTAACGCAGTAGTTCCATTCGACGTGATTAATTTAATTAAACTAAAATGTGCATTCACCTACAAGAACACGTCGGATTTCTTTTCAGACCGGATATAACTAACTCCTTGATGTATTTTCTGCCGCTAAATGGCTCGGGTTCAGATGCTGACAGGTGAATCATCGGCGGTTGCTGCTTGTGGAAGGCGGTCGTGGGGAAACAACGGCGTCAATACTCCTGGAGACATAGCAATGTCATGTCTTAACTCACTGGGCAACAACTGAGGTATTGTATGGCATTGGGGGTAAGTTTCTCTAAAGAGAGAAACAAGTTGGAGTACGTAATTTCGTCGGAAGATATGCCATCAACTGGTACTCTAGATTATGATTGTCACTAAATTACCAACGACCTACATGCAACATTAATTACGATTGCCGTCAGGGGTGCAACTGACCTTTACGTGTTAATCAGGCCTTGTGGCTTGTTACGTGCTGGAGAGAAGTATGTTTCAGTTAGGTATTCTTGATGAAAAACAATAAATTGATCACAGAGTAAATTAAAAAACAAGAAAAAAAAGATGTTTTTATACGTGCGAATCGATGTAAGATCAAAATAATATATTTACAATCAAGTTTCTATTGTAAAAAAATGCTGGGTTTTAATAAAACAGTACCAAATGACTTGAAGCAGAATGGTAACGAATACAGACAGTGTGCTTAAAAAGCATGTTCGTTTAAGAACAGAACATCACTTCATTTATTTGAGAACATCGGTATATGTGGAGTGCGACTTAACGAGAGATCTTGCAAGATAGATTTATAGTTTCTTTCGATGCATTTTAAGGGAAAGGAAATATTTTCGGGACTCTTATCTTATTTAGTACTTCAGAACAATGTTTTGGACTTAATTTTGTGAAGGTATTTACATTTAAAAGTATAGTGGAATGTATCTCCTGTGTCAAAACGGTCACACAGTTTACATACATGTAACATAGTTGTATTCCACCATCCAGTTTAAACTGAGAGGCGTTGATAAAACTTGTGACATATATCACATTACCGGTTTATGAGTTTCTTTGCAATTTATAGTCGATTACCGAAATGAATTATTTGTTTGAATGTGACATATCCATGTCTGCCGAATCAAAGAGTTTTGGATCTCCAGGCTTAAAGTTAACAGCTTTGTCTTAATGCGTGTTAAGGGAACAATTACACAGGCTTAGAATAGAATAAAAGCGTCAAACATTGACCGCAGTCATCAAAACCGTCTGGAATGTACGATTCCCACTGTATAATGAACATAAATGTCTTAGGAAAGAATGGGGAGCTAAGAGGTTAAAGCGTTCGCTCGTCTCGCCGAAGATGTGAGTTCGATTCCCCACAAGGGTACAATGTGTGAAGCTCATTTCTGGTGTCCATCTGCCGTGATATTACTGGAATATTGCTAATAGCGGCGTAAGATCATACTCACTGAGAAAAAAACAAAACACTTCTTCGCGAAAAAGATGAGCGTATCCTGTTCCATCGGTTGATGCCATCACAATTGGCTGCAAAACATTTGTTCACCTGTTAAAAAAACAAAACCAAGACAAAGCATGGGAACAAACAATGTGTGAACGCTATCGGATGTTATTTTTCGTCACTGATGACAAACTTGGAAATCTCCTTTGCGTGTATGACATGGCAAATTTTGAAAGCTCTTCTGAATCCTTCAAGGACACATTAAGATCTACGCTCGGGCCTGAATCTGCCTGAATTATCTATGCGGCACTAATAGACTGCCAACCTTCACGCTGCAACTGGGTCCCCATTGGATTTTTTCCACGTCTCCAGGATCTTTCAGTGTTTATTAGAGACTGACCTTGCCACGTTTGCCATCGTTGATTAAACCAAATATGTTCTTGTGTGTTTGGAGCATATATTTCTGGCGGAGTTATATAAATGCTACTATGACGTTCATTATGTGTGTGTGTGTGTGTGTGTGTGTGTGTGTGTGTGTGTGCTTGCCGAGTGGTTAAAGCATTTGCTCGCCACGCCGAAGATCCTGGTTCGATTCCCTACATCCTACATGGGTGCAATGCGTGAAGCACATTTCTGGGGTCCACCTGCCGTGATATTGTTGGAATATTGCCTAAAACCATACTCACTTAGGAAAATAATACCATTTCTCCGCGAAAAAGATGAGCGTATCCTGCTCCATACATCATTCCCATTCCATTTAGTCATGGTATGGCTGACATATTGCTTACATATAACTCACAGAAGTGTATGATTAATTTTTGACGTGTTTTCGTCATGATATGGCTGGCAAGTGGCCGACACGAGTTCAACTTTTAACTCACTCACGCGCGTGGTGTTGTTGCAATGTTTAATACCACCTACTGCACATGTGTAGAGTGCACAGCCGTCAAATTTGCAGTTGAGTGGGGTTAATGAATATCACACTCAAAAACACAATGTTATTTCTGTAATTATCCCGTACTTAATCCGTATCTCCAGAGGAATCAATTGAGTTTGAAACTACACACGACTGGCATTTGCTTTAGCGTGAAACATTTGAATGTAAAAATATACTTGTTACTAACTGCCATCACTTCACATTGTAAGGTACAATTAAAAGTCAGTTCTTTGCTTTTTTCAGCATTTAAACATTGAATGCTATCGGTCTAAAGCAGACAAAGGACTGTTTAACAAACTTAAATATCATGGTAAAGACATTCAAGCCATCTTAGATTAGATAAATGCAACCTTAACAAAGTGTTGAATTACCACTGTAAGACATGCGTGGAATTACATCTGTAAAAAGACTATTCAATGTCTGTTTTTTTCTGTCAGTATGAGACAGAACTATGCATGCCTATTTCGAATCTTTCAAACAAAACAGTCGTCATTGTCTTTCCCTTCCTTTGATAAAAACAAACACAATTATCTTTTACTTGGAAACCGAGACCATGTTTTATCGGTCTGGAAACCGTAATAGAACACTTGTACATCGCCAAAAAAAGTTATGGAAGTAAGTAGGATGCATGCCGTTATAAGTGAGCGAATAAGCAAAGTTTTACGCAGGTTTTAGCTTTATTATAGCAATATCTGGGTGGGAGACCCAAAAATGGGCTTCACACATTGTACACATTCGGGGATTCGAATCCGGATTTTCGGCGTGACGAGTGAACGGTTTAACCACTAGGCTACCCTACCCTCCCGTATGCAGTTAGAAAGGTAACACTCGAGAGGTACTATTACATGAAAGTAAAACAACAACCCTTTTTATTTAAATATGGATTGCGAGATCCTGCCAAACTGGACCGACGGGTCAATATTGATCCTGCCAAGAGGCTGTTTGGTTTGTCGTAGAAAATATCAGGGAGTTGGAGAATTGTAACTGTGGGCAGCTTCATCCTGACTGGGTGTGTTTAGTGAGTGAGTAAGTATAATTTTACGCCGCATTCAGCAATATTCCAGCTGCATGGCGGCCAGACAATCCAGTGATGCACAGCATGAGCATAGATTTGCGCAACTGAGAACCGATGACATGTGTCAACCAAGTCACCGAGCCTGACAACCTTATCCCGTTAGTCGTCTCTTACAAGCATAATCGCCCTTTATGGTAAGCCTGGGTTGCTGAAGACCTATTCTGCGCCGAACCTTCACGGGCTACATGGCACCGTCGACTGACTGTATCGCTTGATGTATACACGGCGTCATTATCGAAGGGTCACTTCGATATGATGGTATTCCGCGTCAGTTTCGCTTTTGTCATGTATGTCATTCAGATTATATAGAAGATGAATTTCACTTCCTTTATAAATGCCCAATGTATAATGATATCAGAGTTAAACACTTTGATAATATCCCTTTGTACATAAATGAAGACATCATGATCTATAATCTCCAAAGTAAAATTCAGTCTGTTTTGATGTCCATTTCAAATTTTGTGAATGAAGCCTTAAACATTCGAAATAGATTTGTGACATGATTGCAAGCATGCAACTCTAAACATCATTTTGTGGATATTATTCTGTACGGCCTTATTACTGAATATAAGGAATTGAATATTCATTGATTTATTGATACAGTTTTCATCGGGCATATCTTTAATGCGATCAGTAGCTGTTTTTAGGCGTATGATTTCATTAGGGGAATATATGTGTCTTTGGAATATGATGTGTAGTGTAGATGAAAAGCAAAAGAGCGCACCTAAGCACCTGTTGTAACTGCTGTTGAATGCAATTTTTCATAACGTCATGGTCCCAGTTGGATGTGCTCTATTTGGGTTCTCCGCTCCTCCATACCACACGACCAACCTGAAGCAAAACTTCTTTCCTTGACCCATATGAATTTGTGTTTTCCCCAAGCGCAGTTCCTGTGGGTATATATTTTATCTGATTTTTGTCAAACGTGAAACATGGAATTTCACAACCTGACAGGAAGTAGCACACATTTTATGGACACTAATCTGCTTCCTAACAGACAGCGGCTGGAGTGTATGGTCGGGAAATTGACCAAGAAATTTAAATTCCATTGCATCGGTGATCTGATATTACATAGTATAATAATGGTCTTGCCAACTTACCAATTCCCTTCCACAGGTTTATCTACCTATCTCACATTTAAATAGACACTTGGGGTAAAAGTCAAGAGTGTCACTACAACCTAGACAATGACATGTGGGTTGACTTCAAGTTTCGGCAATATTCTTGTTTATGCCGAACAATGTTCCATAACCTCCAGCCTTTGGATTTTCAAATAAACTTTTCATGACTTTGTGATGAGTTGTGGTGTTTGATGGGCAGTGTCCAAGGCTTTCTGTAAGCCTCCGAAATATTTACTAGAAACATGTGTGTTATATGGCAAGTTGCGAACATGTTGTAATGCAAGATTACGTACAGTTGGCACAGATAAACAGCCTATTTTCCCTCTTAGGCTTGACAGTTGTGTTCATACATGTGGGAATTACCTTTCCGTGATGTCTATAACCTCTAACAAAGAGCAGGACTAAAACTAAAGATGGTCAGTTAGGGCAACAGGCCTGCTCATGTCCAGTATACGACCGTCCTGAAAACTATAATGACGTCTGATGAGCTTCCTTTTTCATGACCAAATATTCCTGTTTGTTCTGGTGTACGCTTGACGTGCCTCTTGTACATGTTCTGATGGGTACAACCATCCTGGTCACCTAGCCTTGAACACCTGGTGTCATCTCGATTTGGTGCTGTTTGACAAGCACATGTTTGTGATACAATCACAGGCTCCATATTCGTCAGAGGTTTCTTGCGATTATAGAAAATACGTTCAATTTATAAAATCTTTAAATTTGCATACCAAAAAATAAACGTAGAAATTTAACGCGATTATGATAAATGAGATTTAATTAAACATGAAACGTCCATTCATCTATTAGGAATGTCTTATTTCTTTACAAGCAGCTGCACATCACTCCGTGCTTCTTCTACCGTCACATTAGGATTTTCCAGAAGCTGGTGCCGTCCAAATCATTGGATCATGCCTGTAGAAGGTGTTCATGAATAAACAGCGGCGTCAACACGTCTGGAACCGTCCTAATGACAAGTCTGTACTCAGTCCGCCGTTTGTTGTGGTACGACCTTGTGTTGAGGATATTTTTTTTTATCCAACGCAAGAAGTAATCTTGAATTAGAGTTTTTGTTTGAAGATATGTTATCAGAAGACAGATCATTTTATGAGGCATTAGAAAATGACCGATGATCTCCTTTCTGGATTCCTTAGCGGTGAATATTCATCAAATATCATATTGAAGTTTTAAATATAATTTTGTAAGTGAACCAGGTTCAGTACTAAGGAGCTAAGATTTCATTGACGAAAGATACGACATTACGACAATGAGAGGAAATAGATTATTTAGACGAAAGGGTATGTCTACACTGAATCACACGAAAGGACACACACACACACACACACACGCGCGCGCGCGCGCGCGCGTACACACTTTCCCATCCAGGATTCGAGCCCACATCCTCACAGTCATGCATCTAATCGTCGACACACTATTCCAGAAGTCTAACCCACTCAACCACCGTGGCTTCCACAGACATGGAAGTCGGCTAACTGGTAGTCTAGATCACGGCTTTTGTGTGCCCTACTGGTAAGAGCAAATTCTGTTTCTATTTTATAACTGAGGCTTTAACGAAATCGAGGGACCAACGATTTCTCTTCGCTTTACCTGTCGATTCGTCATACTGAACACATATTGCATTTTGTACTATCTGTATTTCCAAAGCAAAGTATTCTTGTCAGCAACTGGAAGTGACTATGGCTGTTATGAGACATGCATGTACGTATGTTTTTTTCTGTCTGTTTGAAGCTTGAGCCTCCAACCTGGTTGTTACATCCAACATTTGATTTAACGTTCCTGCTTGGAATTTAATCTGTCAGCGATCATCTTCCATGACTTTACAGCATTCGGAATAAAACAAATCAACACGAGGGAATAACCAGGCTCCAATGTCCGACGGTTCAGATTCCTTTGGGTGATACTGATAAAACATCAGTGACAATGTTACGAATATATCATTATGTAAAAGGCTAAGCGTGTCCTCCCCAATCTGTATATAATGGAGTCTGGACCAGACAATCCAGCAATCAACATTATGAGCATGTGCCAAGCAAGTCATTAAGCTTTATCCCGGCAAAGAATAAACATGTCCTGCTTACTTGATAGCAACCCGCTGCTCAGTCCTTAAGCTCAATAAACAATAAACACAAAAGAACTCTGTTAGATTGGAATATATCCCTTTGCGTTTAATAAATAAATTGTATTTTTTTAGAATTTGATTCGGAAGGTGTAGGAAAGATTGTGTTTGTTTCATAGATTATGATTATCACTCTTGTTGGTAAGTTTCGGATTTGTCGATATTTTAGAATCTTACCATTACAGTCGTGTCTTGTATTCTACTAAGATGAGACCTGCTATGTGTATAACACATATGGAAAAATCATAGGCTGGCTATGTTTGCAGTTGATGTGGAATGAGGCAGTGAGTGCTCATCACGACACCTTCCACAAGGACATAAGTAACCGCTGTTCCTTTACCATGGCAACACCACATTCTGTCATCTCATTGCTGGGAAACCAATTGGAATTCAGGAAATTTACAAATAACTATAACAGTCTTGTACGGCGATGTACAAGTATTACTTTGTCCCCAAATTGTCTTAACACTATAATTCAAATATTTAACAATAACAAATGAGAAAGCGACCGTCTCAGGTGAGAAAACACGTTCCAAGCTTAATGGATCCAACGATGGGATTAATAAAAGATCGTATTCCGAACACTGATGGCCCTAACAGCGTATACGAATCAACGGTAATGTCTTTTAAATTGCTCCATAAATATCCATAAACATACCGTACTATTGTTTGTAAGTACTTTACGTACTTTAATGTTACCTTACAAAAGGTACGACCACCTGGAACTGGGAAATTAACCTCGTTGTAGCAGGATGTTTATGATCGTGTAGTGAGCTATTTGTAGACGTGCTCGTGGTTAGCGCGTGGTTAATTTTTCACGTAGTTGGGGTTGAAGTCCATTCGGTTGACAGTTCAAGTTCTCAATGGTAACAAGGTAATTGAAAGAGTTAGAGACCATCCAACTTGATGGACTGGTAGCTTTTGATTTGTTAGAGTTGCTCTTATGTCTTCCTTTTAGATATTGCATGGCCTTACGTCAACACTACAAAAGGGAGATTTCGAAACGATGCAACAGAACCCCCTTGGAAGCGACAGATAAGCCTGATTATTTGTCTGGCGTTTACATTTCATATTTCTAAAACACTATCAAATCGAGAGATTACGTTTTTGGACAAGATGTCATTATAAAGCTCCTTTTTCCGGCGACAGCATTCACAAACATTTGCAAGGGCAAAACAAGTTTTTACCTGAACGAGCAAGTATACATGTACAAATAGTAAATTGTCTTGAATATTATCGGTGTAACAAGTACCTCAGATGTAGGGATGTTTTTATCATTACCTTTTTGTTACCTGTGTCATGTCTTTGAATGGAAATTAGACTTTCATATGGAATCATGCACTACTGCGTGTAATCATGTGCACTCTGCGTTGAACGAGCATTGTCGAGTGTGCCTCAAAAGTTGTTAAAGGAAGATGCCGGAATACAGTGCTCAACATAAAGAGAAAGCTGACTTTCGGAAAGTTGAAGTACTGCTTTCTTTATTCTAATCATCTGCAATGCTGTATCTGTTGTGGTTGAGCAGGACAAGATGACTTTATCCGAACAGCTGGTGTCATCACTGTTTTATAGTAATTCTGGACGGTGGGGTAGGCTAGTAGTGAAGCGTTCGTATATCAAGAAGAGCCTGGTTCGATTCCCCCTTTCTGGTGGCCCATATTGCTGGAATAATGCCAGAAGCTACGTAAAACCAAACTCACTCATCCGTGATAATGATTTGTAGACACATGTTTATTATCTCCATAATTTGAATTTCTGATGAGTGTAGGTCAGGTTTAGTCACATTACGGTCGGCATAATTAGTAATGTGTTGAAGCTACGAGCAAGGACCAAGGCTGTGATTCGATATTATTCCAACAATATTTATGAACCGTAGGCGCGGGATAACGCACCAAGACAATGAATACGACTCTTTTATCCACCTGTCCACACTGTTATATAAACTTGTGTTTATGCTAGTATGACAAATATAAGCAATTCGTTACACATTCTTCAGACAATATCACACAGAAACCAGTCATTGAAATATTCACAAGATATATAGACAATGCCGTCACATTGTCTGATTGCAATCAACTCAACCACGTAGACAGTTGTCTGTCAGGTTTATGGGAAAATGACGCTATGATGTCTGCGGCTAGTGTTACAGCTCTTTCAGATGGATAGGTCTGTTCGTCAAGTCTGTATCACAGACATTGTTTTGAAAGGTAGCTTATTATCAGCCGTGCTGACATTCCAATTAAAATCCCTGTTCACGTTTCTTCTATACATTCTACCGGCACGTAGACAGTGGGCAAATCATTGAAAACATTGGTATGCCATATTTGGATACATCAAGATGTTAACTTAGAAAGGCAAACCGGGGTTACCAATCAAAGACAAGATGTATGTGAATATATAAAACGCCTGCACTTATATGAAGAATCAGATAATTTGATCAGAAATATTTTATGATGTTTTATATTTAAAGATTCAGCTGGTTTACTTCGATAAATAGCACTCGATATTCTCTGTTTAGTAATCAGCATTTTCCGATCTGCCAACATTTTTTTAATTAAATATTTCACATATTTTATTCAAATTAGATGTAATAATGCTAATTTTCATGTTTCCTGTGCTTGCTCAACAGAGGTCGGATGGTATGACTAATTATGTTTCACTGAACCCAAAACATTGAATCGCCTCTTGTTTTCGATTTCTAATCCTATGGACTGAAAATTCAAGTCACATCATTGTTGGCTATGTATAGCCCATTTCTCCATTGTCTTTTCCGGATGTGAAATCCAATTTTAGAGATAGATGCTTAGTTTTACTTCTAAAACACTGTGATATTCTAGCTGGTTTTACTGTCCTTCGTTGACAGGTTTGTATACTTTAAACATATTTATCGTGAATTTACATTGCCAGCTTGTTTCAGTCACGACATTGCTGAAATACTGCCGATGTGACTTTAAATTTTAACTCCCTCACTCACACAAGTCACATCACCTATTCGACATTGACACACCACATATACGCTTATACTTACAATGACCGCACACGTTTCCACGATTCAAGACGCACGTCACTTTGCACGTAAACTGTATCTCAGTTAACGTTAGTAATTATTAATATTTTTGATATGTTTATAGAAGGAAAACAACAAAAACAAATGAGCTCAAATTTGGCATTTAGCAATACATAAAATCAGAGAAAGTACATGTTATGCACAAAACAAATATGATACTTCCAAAACCAATGGTTGAAATGATATGACGGGATGATATGGGGGGTGGGGGATAGGGTAATGATCTTTCCAAGACATAGATATTATAAATTACAGACTGGGAATAAACATGTTGTAAATAGTGATGAATTAAATGTCACATGACTTTGTCGTAATATCATGTCTTTTAAAATATAATAAATGTTTTATTTATTGTATTATGTTAGATTAATCATGACTTGACATAATCTCAACGTTGTCTATAAGATAGAGATACATGCTCATATGAATATGTGTGTGGATTGTATACTTTCTTAAATGTCCGAAAAAATTCCCAACCGTTGATTCCCAACTCTCTGGCTTTGAAGTATTCACTAACTGTTTCATGTTTCTCATTTAACTTTTAGTACTACGATTTCACCACAATGGCTGACGTCTCTGATCTGAATCACAAGAAGTATTCACTAACTGTTTCATGTTTCTCATTTAACTTTTAGTACTACGATTTCACCACAATGGCTGACGTCTCTGATCTGAATCACAAAAAGTATTCACTAACTGTTTCATGTTTCTCATTTAACTTTTAGTACTACGATTTCACCACAATGGCTGACGTCTCTGATCTGAATCACAAAAAGTATTCACTAACTGTTTCATGTTTCTCATTTAGTTTTTAGTACTACGATTTCACCACAATGGCTGAAGTGTCTGATCTGAATCACATTGGGTTTCCTCCTCAATATTACACTCACAAGTGTAAATCTCAATAGATGAAATGCAAGCAATGTACGCAGGCTATTGATGTATGATCTGGTCATGAGTCCAACTCGACATTAATGTGTGGAATATCTGTGGCGATATATAATGATATCGTATTGTAAGCATACACTCAACCGTTCCGAGCAATGTAGTAATATGTTGTTTCTTTTGCTATATCGGCAACACAACCCATTGTCTTCGGAGCCTGCATAATATATTTTCGTAATTGCTACTCAGTGCAGATGCAGTGTTGATACGTGTCCGCATTGAAAGACAATCATTTACACAAGGCTGGTGTTTAGGTAACTGCAAAGGTGTCTGGTAGGTTCCTTGGCTAAATAACGCTGACCTGTCTACAGAGGCAATGCCAGTGAAGAAAACTGTGCTCCAAATCTAAAAGCTTGACATTTTTGAGGAACCTAAAAGAGTCTGTCCATATGTTCTAATTGGACGTCCAATGGTCCTGTCCTGCAAAGCTTCGGCGTCAGTGCATTTTGATGCCTTTTGTCAGCGAGGTAATCGAGTTTTTGGTTTCCATTTAAGTTGGAAACAATGACTACTGAATATGTTCGTAATTATGTCTCTTTGGACTTCCATCCTTTTGAAACTGACCTGGCGAGACTAAGGCGACTATGCTTTCTCCATGCTGTCCTTAATGAAGTCTCTCATAGCAGTTGGAAGTATAAATACTGTCTACATCGGGCTGCTCTTTAAAATGTCCACAAATGGATATAATATTATGTATACGAGATCCGGGTAAGAATTGGTTTCCCTACGACCACTCCATAATTCAGATTCAGCATTCAGTACCGAAACAACATACCACTCTGAAATCGTCAGGAAGATACAAAGCATCCTTTTGAATGATACGTTTGATTGATAAGAACAACATCAGTGAATATATTACAATGTAAAATCACATTATTCTATTTATTGCAGTGAAAACATTTCCAAAGTGATAACAGAAAGTATAACGCCTATATAGATTCTAGAACCTGGGCAATCTGATTAAAATGGAATTAAATGCAATGTGAAAAGGAATATCGAACTTATAGATGTAGTCATTAAAGGCATATACAGAAAACACAAAATCTGGAATGTAATAAGACCTGAACTATGTCAGAGTGTATTTAGAACAAGTCATGGTGACACAAAGCAAGGCTTGTAAAGTCGACGAGAAAATGTAATTTTTCTCACGACATACAAGAGACTGCAGAATGTGGTTTCCTGTCAGCGTGTAATTGTGTAGCGGCTGATCACAAGCCCCCTAGACAGAACAGCTGTTTCTGGTCGCGGAAAATATTCTCAGAGAAAAGCCAGGCGTCACTTTGGCGGAAACCCTACTTGAGTCCATGTCTTATCTGAGGGTCAATCTAATCTTAGTTTTAATGATGTATGGAAAAAAAACCCAACCACATGGAATTCCGCCATAACAACCGTTCCTTCCGATCTGTCTGATCTGTTTGTATCCATGTGCTTACTTTTCTGTATTTATCTGTATAGATAGATAGGAATGTACACTGATGTGCCATAATTATGGCATAAAATGGTCGCCATGATTAGGAGCAAAATTTATAGAGGGTCACAGTTTAGAAAAAAATACGGCTTACTTACCCCTAAAATTAACTTTTGATGCCATTACTTTGTGATGTGACCTTTATTTATCCTCACAAGTCTTTTTCTTCAGGGAATAGAAGAGTATTGTGCCTAAACATGATTGATACAGAGGTATTGACCGCCAAATCTGCTGGAAAAGTTCCTGCTTTGATTTGATGGTGTGCGAAATTCTCTGTAGAGATTTTCTGTGATGTTCAAGTCTGGTGATTGTGATGGCCATGGTAAACATTTGATTTCATAATCCGTTTTTCAATCTTTTGTAAAATGAGACTCGTGACATGGGGCATTGTCATCTTAAAAGCATAATTTCTGAAGTGTTTGGCAATGGCAGGAAACAGATTTTCGTCCAAAATAGATCTGTGCTACTCACTATTCATATTTGCATCAACTTGGACCAGTGTACAAGCTCCATTGTAGGAAATAGACACAAAGCACCACAAATACATGTTATCCTCCTGACAGCTGAAATCAGGGAACCTGCAGCCAAGACGATAGGTTCTGTACTCCTCACCATGCTAATATTCAACAAATAGTCGTACCTCTATCTATAGTGGGTCGACAGTTCGCCGGAGAGCGGGAGGTTCAAAGTTCGATAGCTGACACGTCTTACCTTGTCTTCCCTGCCTCATCCTCCCCACACATGGGTGGAACAAGGAGTTGGGTTAAACAGCGTTATTGTTTCTCATTTGGCTGGCACTATTAAGCCGATAGGTCCTCATTAGCACAAGCAGCCACGTCCATGTACATACGCACGCACGCACGCACGCACGCACTCACATACGCACGTGTGCATGCACGTCACAACATATAGTATTCCCAGAAATTATTGAGAATCATGTTGCGTCATGTAACTCATTACGTTTATTAACTTCTGGCGTTTTACTTACATAAACATGTTAAAACATCATCCTTTTACAGTCTCAGTCTTTTTTTAGTACTTTGTTAGACCTCCTCGCTCAACAATGCATGCCTGAATACGCCTAGGCACACTACCCATCAAAGTTTGTAGGTAATCGTGTGACAGGGTATCCCAATATTGGACCACCTCGGCCTTCATATCTTCAATATTTCTCAGTCCCTTTTGGTTTATTCTGTCCTTCATGACTCCCCACACATTCTCAATTGGGTTTAGGTCTGGGCTGTAACTGGGCCAGTCTAAAACTTGAACATTTTCGCCCGACAACCACTGTTTTGTGTAGCGTGCAATGTGTTTTGGGTCATTATCATGCTGGAAAATCCAATCATCTTCATACAATGTTTGTGCTGTCGGAAGAAGGTGACCATTTAGAATGTCAACGTATCTTTCTTTTGTCAAGTTTCCCGTGAAAACACACAATGGCGTCACTCCGCGAGCCGATATGCCACCCCACATGTGAAACTTCGGGCTATGTTTTGGTCGCTGGTAGATAGGTTTGACAGTATCTTTGGTCCAAATTTTCACACAATTAGGGAAAAGCCAAACAGAACTTTCATCCGAAAAGAAAACATTATCCCAATCTTGATTTTCATGAGCCCGACACCAGTTTAAACGTTTTTCCTTTTGTGCATCTTTCATCAACGGCGAGGGAATTCCACGTTTTTTGACCCAATTAAGTCTCTGTAATTCCTGCCTAACTGTTTCATTGCATACCTGAGGACTTCCTCTGCTAATCATTTCATTTCTGATGTTCTCAACACTTTTCAATTTGCCCCTACTCACAATCTGCCCAAGTCTTCGGCGATCCACAACACTGAATTTCCTAGGCCGACCTGCCCCTGCTTTGTGCTCTATCCCGGTTCCTGTTTGAATATTCTTCAAAGTTCTGTATACTGTAGACAGAGGAATATCATGTCTACAAGCTAACACTTTAGCATCAGCCTCACCCCTTCCAAAATCATCTAGAATGAGCTTTCTTTTCTCTCTTGCTGTAAATTCTGCCATGTCAACACAGGAAGCCGTCTGCTCAGACAAGGGAGATAACTCTTGACGTAATGAGCTGCCTTCTAAGCCTCCAGGAGTTGTCTCCCTTATTTAGTATGCTAAGTGCATAGTGAAAGCCCCTTTTCCAATCGTAGCATCATTAGAAAAAAAACAAAGATTTTCTCAGTAATTTCTGGGAACACTGTAAGTGAACTCAAAAGGCGACGTCATTGTCCCTGTCACCCATACCGTCCGTCCGTATTCGACTTTCCGTATACGACTTTCCGTATTCGAGTTTCTCATTGCTGACTAATACAATACCAGGAAAACAGATTCACTTCAGCACCCGTTTGACACCTTTGTCAGCATATGAAATGATGAAGACCTGTTTATGTCATTTATACTCAGTGGTCTGCCAAACGTATATGTGTAAGAGTTTGAACAAGAAACTTGGACACTGGTTTAAATGTCTAAAAATAATAGCATCCACAAAAGTACCTATTCTTCTTAACACTCTGTAACCTGTAAAACACACGTATAATCGGATGTTACAACTTGCTAGTGTCTTCGACTTAGGGGAAAATAAAGATTATCTATATATCTATGCTCAGTGTTTGTAATACTCGATGCCGCCTGCCGGCTCTAAAATCTACAGACCCTGAACGATATCTGCAGACCCTTTTTGTTGAAGTCAAACCAATAAAAACAAAATAGACTACATACTATTTCTACAAAATCAATTAGCGAAGATAATGGCGCAATGGAGCAGACATCCTCGAAGTGTTTGTTTGTTTTTAAAGACCAGTGCGGAAAGCGGTGAAAGGAAGTGAAACTGTAAGTTATCGTAGCGTGACAGATCGTGGATGATTCGCGAGCGTTAATGAAGAAAACGAATCAGCTCCAGGACAGGAAAAACATCCAGTTGTAAAAGGAATGATGACAGAAAATTTACTAAAGGCCACAAGGGCTTGCACATATTCGAAACTGCCGGTTCGATGCAATAACAACCGTCGCTGGTCCTCCAAACCGGCGATTATTTGGAACGCTGTCTGGGCGTGTTAAGAGTATAGTCTACCACACACAAATAAACATTATTGATGAAGTCAATGATGACTTGAGTTGTTGACATTCCGACCGTGTGCTCCTGCCGAATAGATCCCGAACAATGGCTATCCTGTCAGGAGAAGGAACATCTGCACACACATACTATATAGTTGTTATGCATAAAAGTTCCCAAGTGTATGGTCGTTGGTGATCAGAAATGTGTAGAACTATGTCAGAATCGTGGCAGGGAAGTTCAGTAGGGAGTGTATACGTGTTCTGTCAAATTGGTTGCACTTCAAAATCACTGAATCAAAACGATTGTCACGATACCAGGTTTAGACAAGACTATTAGCAAGATAATCGAGCTACCCTGGAAATGTATATGGCACACATAGGTATGCCCCACACTACGTCACGGAGGCGCCCCCCTCTCGCTCTGATTGGTTAAAATTTTCGTTCGCAGGAGGTAATGGTGCACTGTTGTCGATAAAGGTCGATTTAAGGTAATTAAACGTCGAAATGAGAAGTTCAGTGACGGGGTTTCATTTATTACGATGTCAATATTTGATTTATATATTTGATCTTTACCAACATTGAATCCGCGTTGTATTCTTTGGTAAAGCATGTTAATGTTAGATATTTTGTAACTGTGAAAAATTTGTATTCCACACCACACGACAGCTGATCACATCAGTATTAAAAAAAACTGCTGAAAGTCTTTTGGCTGTAAGTGTATGATGTGGATGCAAATGCTCCTTATTCATGAAATTCCATATAAATCATACAATATGTGTAGTACCTTTATATCATTTCAGGACTTGCATTTGGTATAATAAATCGAGACTACTGAATGTATTTTTCAGTTGGTGTCAAAGGTGCTTGTCAATACTAAAGACAGAATATTCGCTATCGCTGTTCCTTTACTTTCATAAAAACAATCTCTGGTTGGTTTCTCATTGCTTGGAACCCAAAATACCACGTCTAATTGTTTGTCAATTGTAACTGTTTGTCAATACCTATGGAAGGATTGGATGACATTTTAGACTTAGTTGCAGTATAATTATTGGAACACTTAGACTCGAATTTGTGCGCTCTTGTTCTCAGACTGACAATAACACTTGTAATCCATAGGAGCACAAAGGTGGATCCTGTTTTTGCAGATTTTTAGTAGGAGTATGGAGTAAATCGGACGTATATACGGCTGAATTTGAAGATTAAGTACGTTTAACATATTTGATCTAAAATCTCGCCAACTGATCGCATTTTGTCAAACATTGTTTAAAAAAACGAATCTTGGAAATATCAGTGTTTACAGAAATCTCATGATAGTCCAGGAGGAGGCAGCTGAAGAATCTGATGTCGTAGCCTGCCCAGTACTGAGTTGGTTTGACAGAATTTGCAGTTAGTATGATGTCTCGGGCTCAATAAAAGGCCTGTAATACTCTCAGATTGTGGTATCACGTTTTTTCACAGGCCATTTTATGTGTTGGGGGTTTGAGCATTTTCATGACATTTGGTTTGCTGCCCGACAACATCTCAAGGATAATCATGGATAGTTTTACTACTATCAATCTGATCACTTTCATTGTGACTTTTGTGTATTGCTAAAGGCTGTATAATGTTTTGGCATATCTTTGCTCTTCAAAATAATCAAAATGGCCGTTATTGTGTCCGCCATCTTGAATTGTCGTGTAGTGCCTTTTCGGCAGTTAAATTTAGATAAAAATTAACACCGAATGTGTCCATTTATATCCAATGTGGATACTTTTGATGTTTGTTTTTAACACTTGTCTCTTCTAGAGAGATGGCTTGGGCACAAAACAAGTAATTTTGTATGGTTATGTCGTGGTAATATAATGTTTTACAGCTTATTCTTTGAGACAGGGGATTTTAGCGATTCTCCGACGTTTCATGGAACTGTGTGGTGGTGATTTATTTATTCAAAGTTTACATTATTCTTGTAACTAGAATCTGTTGTCTTTGTTTCCTGGTTACTTCTTGAGTGACAGCATGTTATATGGAATCATTTCATATTACCCAGAATTCAAAATGGCTGCCAAGGAAGCCGCCATTGTAGTTTTACTACTTATACATAGCAGAGAACTAAATTTGTACTGATATATAAACAAACAAGTCATTTGGTGTCACATGTGTAACACAGTAAAGGAAAAAACTCAATTCCAATGTTATGGCTACTAAAAGCTTCACATTCCTAAAATATTTGATGAAATAACATTATCCAAAGTATTAGAAAACTAGGCTTCATGGTCGATAACTGCGTCTAAGCTCTTGTTGTAGCTGTCGGATAACTGTTAATCACTTTTGATACATTCACAAACTTACAATTAACTCCTCTCTTCACTTTCTTTCTTTCATATGTTACATCATGTCAGAATTGAAGTCTTCTAGACGCCATAGCTGTTCAGGCAACAATCACCTGCCATACAAAAAGACATGTCTCTGTGCATAATAAATCAGATCATCTGCATTGACATAGATCTCTCTTATGGCACACTGACGTTATTGCATTTACTCTATGTCTATTCCACGGAGAGCAGAATCTCTCGACATCAGAAAAGGTATAAGCTGACCATCACAAATGCTCCAACCATGATCAACTGGTGAAGGAATATGACTGGCTGCAGATACTGTTTCCAAACATGCACTTGGTAGTTTACTTGCTCAGTGTGATATTCCAGACTGTTGGATGTTGGTGGGAGTTTTTCTCATCTTGTCTCATCTACAGACATCACTGGATTGCTTGGGTTACGGCTTCGCACCCGTCTGTCCAGGGCATCACACATATGTTCGATCGGGTTTAGGTCCGGTGGTCTGGAGCGCCGGGGAGCACATTCATGTTTTGGTACTGGAGGAAGTTTCTAGTGTGACGTGCTGTGTGGGGCCGGGCTTTGCCCTGTTGAAACAACTCCCTCTGGCGGGAGGTGTTGGCCTAGGATTTCGTCACAGTACCTTTGAGCTGTCAGGTTGCCCTGGATCATCATCAAATCACTTCTCCATCGGGAGGCGATCCCTCCGAATTTTGAAGGCGATATCTCTCCCAGAGCTCATGCGTCGGGCAACTGCACGTTAAGACTGGCCAGCTTCAAGGAGATCAATGGCGATATGACTGTTGGCTTCACTTAGACGTGGCATGTTGCGTTCGTCAACAATATTCCGAATACAGTGAATAATTGACAGACTGCGATCAACCTTTTATACCCATCGTTGAGAGTATTAAAATGAATCATGTTTAATTCATTGCTATATGACATTGCAATTTTCATTATGCGTTTCTTTTTGGGAAAGTATATATGTCATAACATGCACAGGCTGTAATGAACAGTATATTGCTCAATCAGAACATTTGAGAGCCCGGGTTCGTGTCCATAAAGGCACCCGTGAAGAGCCACCTCCTCATGGTGGGTGCTAGGTAATGCTAAGTGCTTTTCTCCCGTGTGGACCCGGGGCAGAATGTGTTCACGGCACCCTATTGCTGGTCGTAACCTGTTTGCCGTGGGTTGCGTCCTGTGTCGGTGTATGACGGTAGTCTGGTGGTTGAGGACTGAAGGATCCTGGAACGTGTTCCTGTTGCTTAACAAACCACTTTGGCCCTTACTTCACCTAGACGAGTGGTAGAATCGGCCCGATTCCATCAATCAGCTGGTCACGCCATGCCCTGCGCATGAATGATATTTTTGATAGCTAAGAAAAGTGTTGAACATTTTCGACCATTTTGACATTGTATGTCCTAAACATGTCATATACTTACATTGCCTAGAGTCCTATGCCAGAAGGCGGTGGCTCATGGATATATCTTTTTCAAGATATATTCCTGCTTGAGTATACCCTCCTGGTATCCTCGGTGTCACTGAAGAAACTTGTTCTTGCCCAAGAATCAACAGGGCCATCTTATGCTGCCGTTTCCACGTCCACTCTAACTGCTAACACAGATTCTAAAGCCATTTCATGCAATCCCGTAGGTTGTCAGACTTTACTGCTTCCAGCTATCCAGATTCAACCAGCTCAGAGGACATCTGCTTCAAAGACAACAACTCCTGTTTCCAGAGATAAGAACACCAATGCCAATGTTAATTATTTGAAGAAAAACGCAATCTGATCGTGTTCCTAAAGCACACAAAAAATACTACTTTTTTGTGTAACAAGTTTGGGGTGCTTGAGGACATGGACGCGACCCCTCTTCAAAACACCCGCTCCTGGAGTCATTCTCCAAAGAAAATAGATCGTGAGTGGTCTCCCATAACTCCGCCTTAAATGACCACCAATACAGAAATACAGTGGTTGTGCAGTAGTCTTA
Source organism: Haliotis asinina (assembly GCF_037392515.1). NCBI lineage: Eukaryota > Metazoa > Mollusca > Gastropoda > Lepetellida > Haliotidae > Haliotis > Haliotis asinina. The sequence goes on from NC_090281.1 coordinate 50,550,239, forward strand.
GCAATAATTTAAATGATTTATAACTTTTAATTCAAGATTTTCAACCATCGGCCATCTGTTTACAAGAGACATACTACAAAAACACTGATAACTTTGACGTAAGAGGTTCCTACAACGTCTTTTCCCTTCCTGGGCCTAAAGCGACTGGAGGTTCAACCATCTTACTGAAAAATGACATCATCTAGCTGCATAGTCCTGTCCATCTAAATACTCCGTTTCAGGCTGTAGCACTCCGTGTAACTTTGCACATTGCTTTTACATTGTGTTCACTATACCTTCCACCATCTTCTTATATATACTTCATCGTGGTGTCATGCCATAATTGTGCCCTTACCTAAACCTGGACGTGATCATACTGATCCTTCTAATTATAGACCGATTTCAGTAACTGGCTGCGTTTGCAAGAACGCATGATAAATAATCGACATGTTTGGTACTTGGAAACAAACAGCTTAATTACAAATATTCAATGTGGTTTCCGTAAAAAAAGAAGTACTATTGATCATTGATCGTTTAGTGCGTTTAGAATATTTTTTGAGGAATGCCATTATTAATAAGCAACATGCAGTGTCGATATTTTTTTATTTAGAAAAAGCATACGACACAACCTGGAAACATGGGATTTTAAGAGACTTTGACTTTGGATTGCGAGGCCGCTTGCCCCAATTTATATCCAACTTTTTAAATAACAGACAATTTCAAGTCCGGGTGGGTTCAACTTTGTCTGATTATTACAATCAGGATCAGGGTATCCCACAAGGCAGTATTTTGTCTGTCATATTGTTTAGTATAAAGATAAACAGTTTATCCAAGGTTTTGCACAAGTCAGTTGATGGATCACTCTTTGTGGACGATTTTAATATTTCTTGTCGTGGCAAAATTATACATACTATTGAACGACAACTGCAGTTGTGTTTAAACAAAATAGATAAGTGGTGTCTTGAAAACGCCTTTACATTTTCGAAATCCAAAACTAATTGTATACATTTCTGCCGTACATACAGACACAAAGACTCTGAACTATTTTTAAATGGCACTCATCAAAGTTGTTAAGGAGGCCAAGTTCGTGGGTCTTATCTCCGAGTCACATTTAACCTTTTTGCCACATATTAAATCCCTTACAGTTAAATGCCTGAAAACTTTTGATTTATTAAAGGTTGTTTCCAATTCTAATTGGGAAGGGGGTCACACTACCCTCATTCACTTATGTAGATCGTTGGTACGATCAAAACTTGATTACGGCTCCATCGTATATGGTGGAGCCTGCAAAAGCAACTTAAAATACTTGATTCTGTCCACCACCATCTTGGCTCTTTTCGAACTTCACCTGCTGACAGCTTGTACGTCGAGGCTGATGAACCATCTCTTGAGCAGCGTCGTATAAAAGTAGCTTTACAGTACATAACAAAACTATATTCCAGTGAGTCAAAACCTGCATATAACTGTGTTTTCACTTCTCTCTATGAGGATGTATAAGAAGAAATATTCTCACGCTCCGCCTCTTGGTTTGAGAATTAAACAATATATTTCTGCTGCCGGCATTGAGCTGGATAATATAGCTCCGTCCCGTCTTCTTACTTCTCCTCCTTGGCAATTCGTTAGGACCCCAGTTAGGACCCAAGTGGACCTAGCATTAACCACATTTAAAAAATCAGAAACATATGAACTACAATATGTACAAGAATTGAGTCAATTACGTAGTAAATACAATACATATAAATCCTTATTTACAGATGGATCCAAGGACGGTAGCGCAGTGGCTTGTGCCATTGCCATTGGATCCACAAAAATATCTTCACGATTTGTCTGATAACAGGTCTATTTTCACAGTGGAAGCAAACGCCATTTTAACAGCCTTAAAATATATTAATGGACACCCTAACTATAAACATTATATCATCTTTTCAGAGTCTCTTTCTTGTCTTCAGGCAATGATCTTGCTACTGGCTAATAGGACATCGTTTTTGGTTGGTTACCCAGCCATGTAGGAATCTCTGGTAACACACTGGCTGACCTTGCTGCTAAAGCAGCACTCAACAAATCTGTGACACCACTTCTTATCCCTTACACTGATTATAAAGCTGCCATTAGATCTTATATCCGTTATCTGATGCAATGCAGAGGAAGTGGGACTCCCAAGAAGGTGTAAATAAATTACATGCAATAAAACCTTATGTTGGTTATACCTATTTGGGTTGTCAGTCCAGATCTGAAGAGGTCATCATGCGACGATGTTGCATTGGCCACACAAAATGTACACACGAATATATACTGAGAGGTGAAGATCCTCCGTTTTGTATCCCCTGTGATGAAATAATTACAGTCAAGCATGTCTTGCTTGACTGTGTCGAATATTCCACCACAAGGGATAAATATTTCAAATCACGAACTATGAAGAGTCTTTCTAGTAAGTTCTCGTTTAATTCTAGCATTTTTAAAAGAATTAGATTTGATACCAGACTTGTAAATAGATAAATGTTTTATAATTGGAAGTTTGAATTGATAGTTAAGATTGTTAGTGGCTGTATCCGCGAGGGGGGTTAAAGTACTGTAAAAGTATTGTCCTCCTGAGAGGGTAGGTAAGTCCACAAACATTCAAAGTAAATTCATTCTCTCCGCTCTTTTAATTGCAGTATACGTGTCTTTTTAAATGTATGGCTAGATGTGCCTACATAGCTAACGGCTGAGGGGATGGTGTAAATCCATCTAGGGTCCATGTAGGTTGCAAAAGTAATGTAAGTCCCCATGGTCTCTAGTGTGGTGATCTACATTCAGTTACTGGCAATCTATAGCCCATTTTTATATTGTATTGTCCACTATAGTTAAACTGTTTTAGATTTAATTACTAGTCTTAAATCGATATCTGTGACATACACTAATGGTTTACAGTTCGTCGTGAACAGGGTTTTCGTTTCTTATATTCATTTATTCTACAGTGTCATTATTATTTGTTCTCGTCACGACATGGCTGCAATATTGCAGATGTGACGATAAATATTAGCTCACTCACTCACTCACTCCTGTCCCTAAACAACAACTAAGGGGACTGATATAAGGATCTAGATGCCTGTGTCAAAGGAAATGATATTAAATTCATAACATTTCCCTTTTTATCAAGTTCAAAATTCAAACAAACTAAAACGAATTTTAAAAGAACACTACTTCATAGATAATTTCAAACCAAAAATAAACCAATGTAAGCTTGAACTTGTCACTCTAGAACTTAGTCCCTACTGTGACGTCATAATGTATATGTAATGACGTCATGCTCTAACTGCTACAATATCTCTGAAGAGAAATGTTGGAAATACAAGCATTCTGTTTGTATTTATGACTTAACACCTGTAATGTTTTACATTTGTACGTACCTACCTACCTGCGTACCTACCTACCTGTGTCCCTGCCTGCCTCTGTATATATACATACATACACACACATACGTACCGAAAGCTGAATCTACAAAAGAAAAATCTCGAATGTGAACAAAAATTCAGATTCGGGATTCAAATGCCAAAACCTCAAATTTGATATTTAAACAATGGACAGTTGCAGCTTAGTTGTTTATGATTTCAAGATCCCCAGGCTCACAAGGAGCATCTAGCTAGTACATTAGAAGGGTGATAATGCATAACTGTTCGTCTTTCTTCGGTTGTCATGGAGGGTTTACGCTTGCAAGCAGGGACGGTTGCACGGCATCGTTGGGATACAATCGTTTGACAGGAGAAGGTGCAAAGAGCATAGTTACGAGGGCGATAAAGTTCCAATTTCCAGATGTTTAAAAGAAAACAAACACAGACACATATGTACGTTCGTAGCTACGTCCCTACCTGCCCGCCTGCACGCATGCAAGCACATACATATACATACGTACATACAAAAGGATAAATGCTCGCACGCGCGCGCGTGCACACACACACACACGCATACATACATTCATACATACCGAATGGTGAATGTGCCAAAGAAAAAATCCGAATGTGAACAAACATTCAGATTAAGGATTCGAATCCCGAATCTGGAAAAATATATTCAGATTCGGGATTGAAATGCCGAAACCCGAATATGAAGATCAAATATGGAAAATTGTACATTGCAATTGGTTGTTTATGCTGTAAAAGATACCCAAGCTCACAAGGAGCACCTAGTACATTTGAAGAGGTGAGATAATGAGTATTGACACTGTTGGTCATAATTTCAAACATGAACAAAATGTTCAAATTCGGGATTTGAATCCCGTATTCCGAATCTGAACAAAATGTAAAACTTGAGGGTGAAATATGTAATAGTGTAGATACATGCATTCATACATACATAAATTCATACATAGATACATAGACACATGAATAGATACATAGACACACACACACACACACATATACATACATACATACATACATACATACATACATACATACATACATACATACATACATACATACATACATACATACATACATACATACATACATACATACATACATACATACGCACATACATACGCACATACATACGCACAGGCCGGACCAACAGAACTCCATCGTTCGTTCGTATGTGCGACAAGACTACACTTGTTGAAGGGACCGCTGATTTGTCCCAGTGTCTTGGTAGTGGAGGGTTTTTACCAACAATCTTGTCTTCTTGTGCCGTTGACGATCATCTTTGATTCGCTGCCCTACTTTGGCCACTCTTGCCTGGCATACCTGTCCCAAACAGCATGAACTCTAATGCAGTCAGTTTGATTCCGAATTTATCTCAATGCATACCAGCCAAGTTTCCAAATTTTGAAGCAGTTCCCTTTCTGCACATTTGCAATTTTGCCATTCCATTAACTATATGAAGAGCCATATTCTCTCCTCTGCTAGTAGGCAATAAAGGACCAAACACTCCCGTTTAAAGTACCTCTTACAAAGCGCGTTTGATGTTTTTCTTGATGTTCCATCTGAATGAGCCATTGTAAAGGGAAAACAGAAATGACAATGTGCTAATCAGGATTGATGGAAAATCCATTCAGTCTTCCAAACTAATGACGTGTCATGCCTGTATCTTATGCAAGTGGAGTTGTTGTCCCAAAGTATATAATTCACAGCTTCTTGCATGTTGGACAGAGCAAAAGGATTAATATCATGTGTAGTCAGCCGAACTCGTCTGCGACAAACTTTTGGTCACCTTTACATCGATTGAACCTGAAACTGAAAATCTCCTCTTCTACATTAGTCCCCCCTAAGTCTGTAAACTCCAGGGATGAGAAGCTCCACACAACAAATGGGTCACAGTTTTGATGTTTTGATATGTATGTACCAAATAATCGAGTGATGTTTGTAGATGAAGTATTAACAAAAAGTCCCACCAGTCTTATTGGGCGAGTCATCTACCATGTGCATGTTTGGATACAACTTATCATGAAGATTCCTTCACCAGTTGGCCCTGGTTGGAGCAGTTGTGATGGTCAGCTTATCCCCGTTCTGATGTCGAGAGATCCTGCTCCCCTTGACTTGGTTGAACTGATTGAACTGATGTCGAGTAAATGCAAAATGCAGAGAGATATATGTCAGTGCAGATGAACTGATTTATTATGCACAGAGACATGTCTTTTTGTATGGCACGTGATTGTTGCCCGAACAGCTTTGACTTCTAGATGACTCTGACATGATGTAACATATGATATGAAAGAGAGTGAAGAGAAGAGTTAATTGTAAACTTCTGAATGTATCAAAAGCGATTTAAGAGTTATCTGACAGATATCTTTGAAGGGCTACAACAGAGCCGAAGTTATCATTTCTCAATTAAGGGAACACTATCAACATTAAAGGAGTGTTATATCGGTAAGTTTATGCATAAAAACTTCTTGAGGCAGCTGTAGCCCTGCTTCCCCGACCCTGTACAGCCAGAGCTCAGACGCAGTTATCGGCTTTGACGCATAGTTTTCTAACACTTCTAATGATGTTACTTCATCAGCTATTTTAACCACAATCATAAACCACACCATTGAAAATGTCTTCCTTTTCGATACTGTATAAAACATTTGAGATCAAATGAATTGTTTAAATATCAGTACAAACACAGTCCTCTGCTATGTATAAGTAGTAAAACTACAATGGCGGCTTCCTTGGCAGCCATTTTGAATTCTGGGTAATATGAAATAATTCCATATAACATGGTGTCACTCTAGAAGTAAACAGGAAACAAAAACAACTGGCTCTAGTTACAAAAATAATGTAATAAATAAATCACCACCACACAGTTCCATGAAAAGTCGGAGAATCGCTAAAATCCCCTGTCTCAAAGAATATGTTGTAAAACATTATATTACCACGACATAACCATACAAAATTACTTGTTTTGTGCCCAAGCAATCACTCTAGAAGAGACAAGTGTCAAAAAACATCAAAAGTATCCACATTGGGTGTAAATGGACACATTCGGTGTTAATGTTTATCTAAATTTAACTGCCGAGAAGGCAACACACGACAATTCAAGATGGCGGACACAGTGACGGACATTTTGATTATTTTTAAAAGCAAGAATATGTCAAAAATGTTATACATCCTTTAGCAATACACAAAAGTCACAATGATCAGTGATCAGATTGATAGTAGTAAAACTATCCATGATTAACTTTGAGATATTGTCGGGCAGCAAACCAAATGTCATGAAAATGCTCACAGACCCCCACCACATAAATTGTCCTGTGAAAAAGCACTGATACCACAATCTGAGAGTATTACAGGCCTTTTCATGAGCCCAAGACATCATACTAACTGCACATTCTGTCAAACAAAATCAGTACTGGGGAGGCTACGAAATCCTATTTCTAGGCCCCTTTTGAGATTCTCCCCCGGACTATTATGATTCCTTTATAATTAGAAGTTTAAGGCTGGTTGGTTTATCAAGTCGAAAACTATTCAAATACTGATGCCATGATTTATACGAAAAAATATGAAACAAATTACACTTGAAGAGAAAACATCACTTTTTTCATAAATCATTTTAAAATGCTATTGAACGTTTTACTCTGACTTGTTTATCAAATGAAAATCTGTACAAATGTTTTCAATGAGAACATATGAAAGTTATACCGTTTGAAGTGAAAACACATGTTATCCGTTGGATTAATCATGCGAAAAGAGTGCTAAATAACACTGATGGATCTATGCGGATATGAATCAATTATCTCTTACAAAGTAGTTATTCGGTAGATCAAACAAAATGTTTAGTTGTGTTAAAGTTGTTTCACAATGTGGCTTTGTAAATACGGCGACAAAGTCATCTGGAATTCACCGGATAATGGATATCTGGGACAGTACTGCACCGTTTGTAGCTGTGTTCATGGTCTGGGTTAGTAACGGGATTTCGATCAGGTTCATTTATAATATTTGCATTCTGCTCTCAAACATATACACACTCCTCCAATGTTGTAAGGATGAAAATATACTTTTGGGAGGTGTCATCAAAGGCATGAATAGCTGGAATAATGCTTTACACTGACGGGAAGTTGTACTTATACAGACACCAATTTGTTGAAAACTCAAAAACTGTCTCTCACAAATACAAAACCATAGTGAAGAAAATATTTGGCATTTTGTATGATTGTATATGTTCCTCATACACAGGCTCAGAACGCCAAGACAAAGGAGTAGATACACGGCAGTTAAGTGTTTGTGAACGACATTCTATTACTGTAAGTCTATATTCATGATTGGCAAAGACGATCTATTAGTTAGGCATTTTCGAACAATAATTCATACCAGCAAGCTGGTGACATGTTCACCACTTAATGGTATATGGGCACTAGCGAATGATATTGTCTCGACATAACTCGAGTCACCCACCTACACGGTTGTCTGTCAGGTCTCTGGGAAAACTAAGCTAAATTGTCTGCTACTAGTGTTACAACTCTTCAAATGAATAGGAATCTTCGTCAGGTGTACATCATAAGTACTGTTTTGAAAGGCAGCTGATTACCAGACTTGTTGTCATTATAATTCAAATACAACTTAAAATTTGTAATACTATATATTTGACCTCTTTCATAAACCTACTGAGCATCGAAAATGGTTTTTGTTCTTCTATTAGTTTAAGAACGACCCAGTTGCTTGCTCATGACCGAATAGAAATATATATCTATATATCTATATCTATATATCTATATATATCTATATCTATATATCTATATATATCTATATATATCTATATCTACATCTATCTATCTATATATATATAGATAGATAGATAGATAGATAGATATATCTATATATATATATAGATATATCTATCTATCTATCTATCTATCTATCTATCTATCTATCTATCTATCTATCTATCTATCTATCTATCTATATCTATCTATCTATCTATCTATCTATCTATCTATCTATCTATCTATCTATCTATCTATCTATATCTATCTATCTATCTATCTATCTATCTATCTATCTATCTATCTATCTATATCTATCTATCTATCTATCTATCTATCTATATATATATATCTATATATATATATCTATCTATCTATCTATCTATATATATATCTATATATATATATATATATATCTATCTATCTATCTATCTATCTATCTATATATATATATATAACTCACTCACTCTCTCACTATTGATGTGTCAATATTACGGAACATCATTTAACCTTTTATGAACACATTTCATTTACAACTGGATGTGTGTTCTATAGCAGTGATTTGGTGGTGGAGGAGTATTTATGTCAGTAAAAACACATAAAACGTCATAACACTTCTAGAAATAAACTGGCCATATCTATCAATATCAGCTACTATACGGAAAATAGATGTGATCAATTATTCTGACACTTGTTTAAAGTTGAGACGTTTCATATATATATTTCAGCCGTCATGTCGGCAATATTTCAGCCATATCGTGACGAGAACATCCAACAATGAAAAAGACCATGTACATTATACAGCCTGTCAACAAAGGACAGTAAAAGAGACTAGAATATCACAATTATCAATAAAAATAGCGTGGAAAGTTAAAATTAATATCACTATCTGGACAAGACAATATAAAAACAGGCTATAGATCTCCAACAACCTGAAACATCAATAGAGACTTTCATATTCACAGTGATCACACGTTTCCAAGATCAAATAAAAGCATTTAAAAAGGAACGTCAGCTTTCATAAGTACAAAGTGCCACATACCATAAAAGACAAACTACGTACGGTGCTTTAGTTTTATACTTTGTTGTCTGAGAATAGTAAGAGGCGACTAACGGGATCGGGTGGCCAGGCTCGCTGACTTGGTTGACCTATGTCATCGGTTTCCAGTCGCGCAGACCGATGGTCATGCTGTTGATCACAGGATAGGCTCGTCCAGTCTCGATTGTTTGCAGACCGCCGCCATATTTTTGAAATATTGCTGAATGAGTTGTAAAGCTAAACCTACTCACTCCATATCTGTATTCATTAGATTACGTGAATTAAGATTGCTTGTTTCTGGTTTTAATAATGTTCACTCCCACTTTTGTTGTGCCATTCGGCCTCTATGGTCTAATAATCCCGTTTATTGTCCTCTGTCTTTTGTAAGTAGTATTCACCAAATATGTAAACATCCTGTTTCTCTTCGTGCCTTACTCTAACGTCATGTTATCAAAGGAGAAAAATTGTTCCAGGAGTATTTCCTATTATCAAGATCTGGATAGTATTGTGAATCACATAGGTATCAAATTCGAAAGCGTCAGATTTATAGGCAAAGTATTAACTAAGTATTATAAGTCATTTAGGTTCAATCTGACCATATTCCAAAACAACCTTAAAACATGGAAGAATAGTTTCTATGCAATAGAATGCACTGGCGTCATCATCACCGCCGTTATCTGATGTAACAGTAGCTACAAAGGTTCCAAATAGTTTACACATGATGTTGCTTGTGCCTGCAACGCTTCCCCATGTATAGTGGATCTATTGTCTACTTCATGCCAGGTCATTTTTCCGGGAAGATACTTGTCCACACTAAAAGTCAACCATTCACACGAAGATGAAGTCCAATATGGAGAAAACTACAAAAATGTGTCTGTGAGTTGGCCGAAAGACATTCATCTGTTTGCAGAAACAATGCCAGAGAAGACGAATGTGCTTTTAATCAAATGTATGATATTATTTCAAGAATGCCTATTAGTGACCGCCTTGCATGTCAACTTTGCGCATACTGATTTCTTGTGTTTCAGCGCTGTACATAGCCATGCTCGTGTGCCACATTTAATTGGTAAACTATAAGCAGACAAGCTCGCTCTTTTGGTATTTTTCACTTCCACCATTTTTAATTAACCTGCCTCATCATCGTGGTATACGACGACTTCAATCTATAATTCAGCGTTAGGTACTGAAATGTATAATACGTTCTCCGTCCGTAATCGTTAGAGAGAGTCAAAACCTTGACTATACAGCATATCTTCAAGAGAGAAAGATTTACTGGGAACGTGATGCAGCGTTCTGCAATATGACAAAAGTATAATGTTGCGTATATTTTCACACTGGACTAATCTGACTAAAACAAAGAATACTTACCGTTCACGGTCGCGTTGAATAGTGAGTGAGTTAATATTTATCGTCACAATGGCAATATAGCAGCCATATCGTGACGGGAACAATTTAATTTATACCAATAATAAAATCAATAAATTGAGAACGTAAAAAGGACAGTAAAAAGCAGACTATCACAGATTTGAACATAAAACTAGCATAGAAAACAAAAACATTTGAATTAAAGAACACAATATAATATAAAAGACGGGCTATAGATCAACAACTACTGAACTACTAGGGACCATGGGGACTTACAGTACCTTTGCTACCTGCATGGACCCTAACTGGATCGCGTTGAATAACTGCATTCGGAGTCTCTGAAGAGGGAAAAGGGTAATACGAGTTCAAGCATTGAAAGCATTTGTGCAGGTTACAAAAGAGGTACGTGAAACATTTCCAAACCTGTTGCCGTGATCAAAATGATGTCCGATGCCATTCATTGTATTGGCCTTGCTTTCATGTTTTCATGTGCCTAAATGACTTCAATGTTCATGCTGACCATTTCACCCTTTGATAGTGATTCATAGAGAAATGCATATAATATTGTCTGAAACGTCTAAGAGACATTACTTTTGACTGTGTTTTTACAATGGAAGTGGGATCTTTAATCTTTTGCTTCAAGCCACATGTTTATGATATGTGAGAGACACAAACCAATAAATGGTCTTAATGTTTTATGATGAAAATTAAACTTGTAATGTAAACTGTCTTAAGTCTCGAAACAAAATCAGCAGAGTCAGCGTATTTGTTAAGCAGCAAAAGAAAACGTGTTTATGCAGTGGCTCACAAAACGCTGTATCGTATGTCATGTTTAAAAGGAAAATGCGTCTTACCATATTGTCGTACAGCTGAAGACCATTTTAAATTACATCACTGCGCACAATTGTTCTTTGTTAGTGTCGGTCGAAGTTGACTAAATTATCTCCAATGGATTAGGAAGCGTCTCTTAATTATAGCTTCCACAGCTTGTGCAACATACATGTATGTGATCCATTCTCACGGAAGCTTACTTTTCACAAGTCTTTTATTAACGATTCAATAAATATTTCGACTCAACTTCACCATGATGCTGGATGAAATATCGACAGGAATGGGTCCAGAACTGATGTCGATCATGCTGGCGTGCACTCACGTCGTATTTCATTTGCGGAAACAGATCACCAAATGCCTTGCACGCCTGACTCAGACAGGCACATAACTGCCCAAATGTCAATATTTTTATCCTAAATCAAACAGATTCATGATCATATCCATGTGATTGTAAATGTCAATTATGCTTTCATTTTTCATTCCCTGTAAATGATAAAATAAATCAAGACATATTATCAAGGGAAATATTACTACTTCCGACAATACTCTTGCCAAAAATTGAAAGTAGAATTTATTGTGAATCAATGTGAGCTTTCGAGCATGCGTGTTATTTTGTGTCTGTATGTATCTTTACATGATAGATGGATTTTTTTCGCCCACATCATACAAATAGACGCAGTAACTAGGAACGATTTGTTTACTCCGCATTAAGCGATGCATTAATATTAGCAATAGGAAGATTCTGGTGATGGAATCTGTAAGGCACCAGTGGTTGAAAGCATGAGGAATAACCGTTGATATTTAGTTGTTCGCCTACACAACCTATAAATACGTAAGTCCCAAAACAGTCAAAGTAAATTTAAACGCCTCACTTTTTAAATCGTAGGGCATGTGCACGTATAGTGTGTGGCTAGATGTGTTGAAATTGCTAACAGCTTAAGGATGATGTGAATGGAGCTAGCCTCCATGCAGGAAGCAGAATCTGGTCTCTAGTGTGGAGATCAGCCTTCATCTATAGCCTGTTTTTATATTGTGTTGTCATTTATAGTTGAACTATTTCAGATTTGATTACTAGTCTTAGATTAAATCCTGCTATAATCTAGTTTACCTATAAGTAAGTATATTAAGTGTGTAAGTTTGTTTTTATTCTTCGATACATTTACTGCTTTCACAGTATTGCTGAAATACTGCCGATGTGACATTAAATATTAACTCACTCACTCACTACTTTCATGGTAAAATAGGCCTTCGGCAACCCATGCTTGCCATAAAAGGCGACTATGCTTGTCGTAAGAGGCGACTAACGGGATCGGGTGGTCAGAGCTCGCTGACCTGGTTGACACATGTCATCGGTTCCCAGTTGCACAGATCGATGCTCATGTTGTTGATCACTGGATTGTCTCGTCCAGACTCGATTATTTACAGACCGCCGCCATCTAGCTGGAATATTACTGAGTGCGGCGTAACTAAACTAAATGCACTCACTCACTTTCATGGTAACGAAATGTCTGAAATACTGCCAATGTGAATTTAACTAAGTGAATGGTTTACTCACTCACTTGAGTATATATGTATGTGTTGTGAGACAGTTGTGGCTTCGTGAATGTGAAAGTCCACGAATATTAACCACGCTAAAGAGACCCACGCATAAGAAGTACAAGCATAATAAACATTTTAAAGACGTCCACGCATAATAAACGTTAAAGACGTCCACTCATAATACACGCGGTAAAGAAGTCCCACAATAGTAAACACGCTGAAGACTAAGCATAATTAAACACAATGTTATCAGAATCACTAATATCGTCCTTACAAAACTACGTCATGTGTGTAGTCAGTTGTCTTTTACGTTCTTTGCTGTAACTGCAGACGGACGACTCAGTTGTAAGTAGTCTGGCGTTAAGCTTGTAAACGTCCGCCTGCTTATGATTTATATAATCAATATTGTACAATTTACAAATAGATACCGAAATGTCGTATGAATTTGGAAACTTAGCTTTTGACACTCTTACGTATGAAAATTGCTCTTGATTTCATAATTTCTTTGTTTACGACTTGACATATGTCAACGACTGAGAGCCGCACAACCCAAAACTCAATGACACAATAACATATATGATCGTGTGAGATGAGGGTGCTCTGGGAGATTACCTAGATACCTGACACCTAAACTGGTGAAGTAAATAACTGTCATGTGCTTCTTTGTAATGAAACCAAACGCATAATCTGAACATAGACATACACGTTAAGATCTTCAGCTGTACTTATCAAGGATAAGAAAACAGAAATATCGTGAAGAATTCAATGTACGCAGTGTTTACCTACTTCACACAGATGCAGAAGAAAACGTTTCAGGAACATACAGTCAAATGCTGTTGTATCTAATTTGAAAATACCTATAAAAGACTCCGAGTTATCTTAGGTTTGATACAAGTGCCCAGTGAAGAAGGAATACGCCAGGACCAAAGCCCTACATAGAATGTGAAAGGAACTTCATCGAAATTGTATGTTCGACAGATAAAAGTTTCACACAACGGGGCTTTTGCTGTATGTAGTTTCAAGTAACATGAGACAGGCGTAAATATAGATCTGATAAAATTATAAAGCACCAATGATAACAAACTTGGAAGCTCGGCCTTCTACTTTTAAATGCTCTTTGACTCCCCAAAGTTTCAGATAAACTTATTTACGAATTGCAACTCTTTGAACTGAGCATGTACATTTTGTTTGTAAATTATCCTCTTTTCACGTTCGTTTAGTGTGCAGGAGCGATGAAAGAGGAGCGTTGCTTTTCTCTGTAATTTAAAGACACAATGAAATGTTACACTGTTCGTGAAAGATGTCTGCCTTCAGTAAATTTAACTTTAGACTAGATCTAATTTACAACATTGTTAATATAGTCATCACACACGACACGAAAACTATCTGTTTCTGTAAAAGATGCAATCATAATGGCTGCATGCGTTGCTGTTAACAGAAACGTCTTTTTCTAGTGTTTGGTTTTACGAAGACCAACATTTATGAAGTGAAGACGATTACAAAAATATACGTGTAACCGCAGCTCTGTAAGTCATTACGTGGCAAGAAGGTTTCATTGTATCATGGTTTTCCTGGTATTTTATAGCTTTTTCACACTTCATACGCGTGACTGCAAGAATATTAAAGAAAACTATCACTTCAATTCTACGACATCGGTACTCTTTTGGGTGGTTGGTTGGGTGGTTGGTTGGTTTGTTGTTCAGCAATATTCCGGCTATGTGGTGGCGGTCAGTTCAGTGACTAAGCGAGGTTTACAGCATCTATCTACGTAATTGGGATACGATGACGTGTCAACCAAGTCAGCGAACCTGACCACCCGATTTCCTTAGTTGCCTCTTACAACAAGCATGGTTTGCTGAAGATCAGTTATTACCCGGATCTGCGGTGCGGTACTCTTTTGCGTGGAGAAATAGCCGCACAAATTCACACGGTACAATTACGTAGAGCAGTTAAAATGATCAATCAAGTGTAATGTAGAAGAAACGATTTAGCTGAAAGCTGCAATAAAATACGAATTTGGTTTGTGTTTAGTTCGTTGTACTACTAACAAGCACAAAAATTACATTACAGTCCGCCACGGTTATACACAAGCGCCCCATTAGTGTTTACCAGTTTTAGTACAACTGCACCAGATCCCTTTACAAGAACTAGTGCATCAACAACTTCTGACCCCAACGTCCGAGCAGTCATGATTCATTGGCCGACATTTCATTTGACAAATTAGTTATTCTTTTCAGAGTTACAGACAAGGCTGTGGATATGGTTAAACCGATATGACGATGGAATGTTAGGTTAAAATATGGGATTGAGCTAATGAACCATGCATTGCATTGACTTGGTACATGCGCATCTCACACGATTTCGTTCAACACGAGATTTGAAAACTGCAGGCAGAAACTCAACTGAAATAACTGCATGCTTGATTGGCATTTTAGAAGATGCTCTTTGATGAACATCGATATTTTTCTGGGTTGTACTCCGGAATAAAAAGAAGACGCAGCCCAGAAAAATCTGTTCATGAAATAATTTCTTTGAAGGGATGCAAATTATTGATGACCGAATTAAGTTGTGCAAACCAGGATACCCCGTATATGTTACTGATATGATATTGGCAAGCCTCAAATGATTTATATACGAAAGTACGTCTCGCTGACTTGCAATAAAGTGAGTTAGCTTAGTACAATGTTGTAAAAGCGAGCTACTTCTGTTCTAGTTGTTCTTGGGTTCCTCTGTTTTGTTAAATTTCACAGCAATGGGTCAAATTCAAACCGGTGCTTAACTGAGTGCGTGAGTGTCGGATTAGTTCGTAGATTTTTTAGTTCAGTGGGTGGTGGTGTGGTCGGTCAGTCTGACTTTCATTTTTCTGTACGGAAAAGGGCACATGCCTGTTGCACAATTACAGATGTATTTAGACAGACAGTATTTGACAAAGCAACTACTTTCTGTGTAAAAATGCCTACAGGATACATATCGCCAATCCATGGACAATTGTTTGCACGTTTTAACAGAGATATAACAAAGATGTCATGATGTACATAACAAGTATAACATTTTTAAAGTTTGGTTCTCAAGCAGTGGTAGGATCGACATGCTTAGAAAAATTATATTCATCTTAACTTCAATACAATTCGTCTTTATATTACACATACTGACAGCGGGTGAGAGGGCAGGTGAGTGTAGATCACGCTAAATAAGGTCACACACACAGGCAGTTGCTGGTTTTGAACAGGCAGTTGCAGAAATTCTGTAAGACCATAATCTCATTGAAAATATTGTGATTTTTCTGAAGAGTATATACATCATTTGATCAGCTGGTTGACGTAGAATTATCATAGTCATATAAGTGACAATTCTTAGGGCTAACAATTACGTGCATTCATGATCATGACGGCGTAAAACTCTTGAACGCAAAAAAATAGCCATTTTATTTTGAATTCCAATTGCAAAAACAATGAAGGTGTTTTTGATTGGTACGTGCAAGAAAATCATGATTACCGCTGAGGCGAACACCTGGTATCATGGCTAATTATGATTAGGTGAGATAAGATATATGTTAGTCAATGCATGAATGTCAAAGTTATTGAAAACTCAATTTCTGCAAACAATAAATACGTTTTTGCTATATATTTTGCATTTATTTATTTACGGACCGCTGTGACGTACTAATGACAAACTGTTTTTACATATGATCAACATGTAATCGTCATGCAAAGACAAATCAACACTGTGGCCATACATGGACCTATACATCTTAAAGTGAGACGGTTAGGTTAGTCGAAGTGGGATGTCCTACTTGCCACACTTAGATGGATACCGATTACAGAACAGTAATCAGGACTGAACCAATTTATACATTTGTTTATTAACCACCAGGACAATGTCATATTTACAGAGTGATCTTTTGATCACAATTTCAAAGGGCGTCAAGTCTTGCTAAGAAGTACAAACTTTGGATGCCGCAGCAAAGCTCTTTTCAAGACGTTTTTGTGGAGGAAATTTGATGCATCAATGACAAAAAAGACGCTCTCTGCATTTCCTTATTTTGACTTACTAGTATACCATACGTTCACGAATTATTTCTGGTGAAAAAATGACTAGACTTATCGTGGGACAGGATACACTGATATTTTGCGAACACCTTGTATCGTAACTATTCTATTGTGATTCATGAACATATGTTCTGTCATCTTAAAGCATAATGTCAATCACTGGATTTTCTGGTTCACACCCGCTTTGTTTACAAACAACATCAGGCAGCTGTAATACTGCTGAAACAAATATCTACTCGCAATATAGTCACAGTTGTACAAATGACACTGCTTTTGGCAAAGAGTTCTAATGAACGTGGAAAGGGTTTTGTCGCTTCTATTTCTATGTACGACAATGTATTCCACCGATAAAGCCATAGAATTTTCATAACTTGATCATATATAGCGAATGACGAATTCTCTGATGGCACATGGGTCTACAACGAAGACTGCTGTCAGGCTTACAGGAAAATGACGCTAACGTGTCTGCAACTAGTGTTACGGCTCTTTCAAATGATGGGACTGTTCGTCAAGTCTGTATTTCAGACAATGATTTGAAAGGTTGTCAATTATCAGACTTGCTGACATTCTACTCTAAATCCATATCACGTGTCGACCTACATATTCTATACACAAGGACGTTCAGGACATTGCAAATATTGGTTTCAATATTTGAGGACATCCGTATTCAAGATGCTTGCTCAAAATGAAAACAAAATATGATTATATTTGAGTGAATGAGTTCAGTTTTACGCCGCACTCAGCAGAAGAAAACGTTCAAGTAACGTACCGTCAAAGGCCGTTGTGTCTAATTTGAAAAGACCTATAAAATACTCCGAGTTATCTTAGGTTCGATATAGTGAGAGAAAGACTTTAGTTTTACGCCGCACTCAGCAATTTTCCAACTATATAGCGGCGGTCTGTAAATAATAGTCTGGACCAGACACTCCAGTGATCAACAGCATGAGCATCGATTGGCGCAATTGGGAACCGATGACATGAGTCAACCATGTCAGCGAGCCTGACCACCCGATCCCGTTAGTCGCCTCTTACGATAAGTATAGTCGCCGTTTATGGCAAGCATGGATTGCTGAAGGCCAATTCTACCCCGAATCTAGACGGGTCATGATTATATGTGATTAGTTATGACTTTGTAAATAGGAATCAATTAGTTTAATAACAGATATATGTATGTCATTTACATTGGGATAGAGTTTGTTCACATTAATCAACCTTACGTCAGCACTCAAGAATTTGACGGTGGACGGTCGATGGTACCAATAAGAGACACATTTATTTAGTTGATGCAGTGAACAAATCCGATGCATCCAATAACTCGAGGTCGATCTGACTGGCTCTGTTACTGAACCCGAAATAATGTGGGGTTTTTTATGGTCTCTGCTTTTGGTTTGTTTGGCATAACCATTGATGGCATCAACGTAAACTAGCATTCACTTTTAAGTGATTTCAGTTTTGCCTAAAACAGAGTCCACTGAAACTGATGTCATAGACAGCATACAAGATTCACGAGACTGTTAGCGTATCCTCACCAGCGGATCCCATCACGAGTTAGAAAAAAATAACCAAAGACCAAACTGTTGAAATCATGTTACGTGTGCAAAACGACTTTCAGAGAGCTATGCGTTGGCCTGATTTCGGTTTTCGATTGAATCAACGGCAGGAGGTTCATTCGATTATCGGGTCACATGTGGTAGATTACTTGATGTATTTTCCTGACATCATGTAACAAAATTACTGATGGCGATGGCGGATTCAGTCACCCCATCTGGGGCTGCTGGTAGAAACACTGGTGCCTTTAGACTAGATGGGTCTGTCCACATGGTATGCTGGTCAGGGAACGCCGCGTCATTTCCATATTACATTCAGCACATGGTCTGTGACTGATGTTTGGTTCGAAACATGAATCTGATCTGAAGGGAAACTACTGTGTAATTATATGTTCTAGCAATTGATAGTGAATGAGTATATATTATAAATAAAATAAGCATCATGAGAGTACGTTTGTTTTGATTAGGAGTGAGTGAGTCAAAGTTTACACAGCGGTATTTTTTCACTCCTATCACTAAACTATTTATGTTCAGAAAAAGTACATAAATTTTACAAACCCGTCGACAAAGGACAGTAAAATAAATCAATTAGAGTATTACGTACCAAAACGTAAAACTAACATCATTGTCTTGGAATTCAAATTAGGACAATACAAAAACTGGGTTATGCACCACGAACAGCTGAAGGTAGATCACCATGCTATGGACTATGGGGACTTACAGTACCTTTGCTACCTGCATGGACCCTAGCTGGATCACTGGATTTACATCACCCTTTCAGCTGTTAGCGACTGTAGTCAAATCGGGCCATAATTTAAAATTACAAAAGTTCTACGTTATACAAAATAGGGCAAGTTTATATCTACTGAATGTTTTCGGGACTTACGTATCCACTTAGGAGGAAAATAACTTTACAGTACAGTACAACCCGCTTTTAGGATACGGCCACGAACATTCTCGGTTGCTAATATAAACTATACCATTTGTAAAACTACATCTATCAACAAACCAGGTCAAACCAAATTTGTCAATGAAGTCAATTTCCTTTAGAAAATCAGCAACTAAATGATGGTTAACATTAATGAAAAGATCCCGTAAGGTTATGACAGTAACGTATTTATCCCTTCTGATGGAAAAGAGATTTGTTTGACGCCAACTTGAACTGTGAGTTTTGATCAGAATTTCAGGTGATGTGCGAGGAATATCCGGTTTGATGCAGGTCTCAGAGTTTCAACTTTCTGGTGAAACTCTGGCGCACTGAACTATCTGTGGCTCTTGATGAGATAATCATAAAATATGTTATTCTGTATTCGGTTATGTGCGGTTTCCTTGTAAACATGCGTTTGGAAAATGTCGTGAAAAGTACACGTCAAGAGTGAAAACAGTTACACTCCAAATTTCAAACTGCATACTTTGAAGTTGAACGTCGAATCAAATCAGGCAGTTAATAACAATACTATGTACGAACCACAACACTCAGTATGCGGCTGAATATGTCAGGGTTAAGGTGTTTTCAGACTTGTGTCTACCTTACTGGTTTCCTTCACCACTGTTATCAGGATGAAATGTTGCTGTATCTTTTTTTTTAAATTAACACAGTCTTACCTTTGAGGCATGATTTGGCCAAGAATTCAGTTCGACTCATGGAAGGATAGAGTCTGGATCTGTCATAGAGGTGATTAATGGCGTTATCTATTTCGAAAAATGCTGTCAAATTTACGTAAATGTACTTGTCATTTGCCATTCAGGAACACAACACCTCTTCTTCAGAATATCTTCAGAGATAATCTTCAGACTGTCTACATAATGTCACTTCGCAATTAGTATTCAGTACAGATGCAATGTCGATACTTGTCCACATTGAAAGACAATCATTTACACGAGGATCAAGACTGATGCTTAGATAACTAGAAGGCTGTCTGAGGCATTCATGGGCTAAGTAATACTGATCTGTCTACAAACACACTGCCAGTGAAGACGACTGTGCTCCAAATCTAAATGTTTGACATTATTCAAGGAAGCTGAAGCCTCCTCGTTGATGTTCAGTCGGACGCCCTGAGGTAAAATCCCACGAAGCTGCCACCGTCTGTGGATCGTGATTCCTGGTCTGACAGCACGGTAATCGTGCTAATGGTTTCCATATGATTGGTAAACGATAACAAAATATGCTCTCATTAGTGTAACTTTGGCCACCTTGGCTGAAAAGGACAAGTACATACGCTTGTACATATGTTCTCCCATTTGCAACTCACCTGACGCGGTATGACAGAATTAGTGTTCAAATCCCATACATTTTCATGATACGTAACCAACCATTCCGTCCACTGAGTGTCAGTATTTAGTGATTAAGTACACAGCGATATCTTGCGAAAGAATCAAATAGTTTTATTAATAGATAATGCATGATTAATATCAGTAAACATTAGAAAACCGTGACATGATTTTGACCATTGTCAGCGAGGCGACTTAATGTGTTCATCTGCAAAAACGACACAGATGTGGTAGTTAATATTTTCTAATATTTTCTAATATCTCTCTACATTAGGACATCCATTTTAATAGCCAGCAATGTATCATCAAATGTCAGATATTTAGAAGCAATTTGGCCCAAACATGTAAAATAAGAACGAAACTTGAAAACCTACTACATCATTTCCTCCAATACAAGGCGCAGTGACATAACACGAGACATATAACGTCTCCCAGACAATGTAATGCTTCCTGATGACACATATGAGATTTCAGATTGTTGTTTCCTGTCAGCTTGTAATTCTTTGGAAGAGGCCGGCCTCAAGTGACCAGACAGAACAGCTGTTCTGAGGAGGTGTTCTCAGAAGAGAGCCACGAGTTCCTTTGACTGAGACCCTTTTTGACACTTTGTCTTATCTAATCTTACTTCAAATGATGCATAGACACGGGGCCATCTCATCTAACAAGCCACAACATATGTCCCTTCCGTTCTGTACAGATATTTGTATGAAAGCATATATATCGTTCTACAACATATTTTTGTCTCCAATACTTGTATCTAATACTGGCATCCAAATTATTTGATTATACCGATTACCTTTAAACACCTTCGTCAGTAACGACAACTTGTCGATGTCTCATCAGCTGCTCCATGGAGTACGTGCGTTGTGAAGACGTATTTATCCGACATTCCAAAATTAGCAATATGCTTACAGTATACTCAGTGATTTTATGCCGGCTCTCTGTGGACGAAGGGTGTATTTGAAGTAGTTAGATATTTGGGAGTTAGTAATTTTAATTAATTTCAATTTAAATTTGTATTCACAAATCAGTATTTGTATCATTTGATCTATAATGTTGAATATTTTCGTATTAAGTTTGAGACATGCATTTTTCGTGTTTATCCTAATATCCTTTTAAAGTTATCGGCAGTTATCAAAGTTGAATATTAGTAAGTAATTGAGAGGTTAAGCATGATATGCAGACGTTTATATGGTGTCAACCAGTGATATAGGACACTGTTTGTTCCGACAAGAATTGACACACACGTGCATAAACATCATAGGATCGTTATAAATAAACTTTCCTATCAGGTAAATTTGTAGATGTTGATGACCTGAAACGTACATACTTATATTACATATCCCGGATTGCGATTTGTGTGGAATTCCAGAAGGTAGGTTGCCGCGTCATCACGCCTTACACAACGCTGACATATTTTCCTTGTCACCAAACGATTCCCCATTTTGTGAGTTCTGTAGTCCTATCATAACCACTGTGTCATCGAATATCATGAACGTTCATAACAACCCAAACAGTTCGTACGCCATCGAACTTCAACAATTTTTTTCAATTCCTATATTTTTCTATTGAAATCAGACTAGTGAAATCACTGTAATCGGTCTATCCACAAGTAAACTTTCCGAGAATGTTAAACGCAATTTCATTATTTTACCTTTGAGAAAGTCCAGCTGTGCCTTTAATCGGATTCATTTGTCTTTTTGTACGTTAGATTTGGCATATGTCGACTAAAACAGCTAAGTCTTTATACAGTCAATGTATTTCTTTTAACAATCTGGATTGAGTTATCAAATTATACTCATGCCATATATTTATATCTTCCACGATAATAAGGCATTCAAGACATTTCAGTTTCAGAAAGAAATATTGCAAGTTTAAGAACGTCTCACCGCCTAGCCATTAATTCACTTACATAATAAAGATAGTTGGATGTGTTCTTTTGCTCTTAGAGTGTAATAGAGTTGTGAATGTCGACTTTCTTTCCTGGCTATCAGATTGATCATCGACAAGAAATCTTTGGAATCATATTTACACCGTATCAGTTCGAAACATGATACCTTTATCTCAGTGATCTAAAAACATTTAAGAACGCAAATTTTGTTGAATCATAATATAAAATACTGACCATATTTCTTCAGCTGTTGCATACAATTTTATGACGGGCTGTGATAAAGGCGACACGTCTCTTCTTTTTTCTTTCAAACAAAATGGAGTGTAGACCAGGGATTGATTGAGTTGCAAAATAACAAGAATGCATCTAGTTCAGAACTAGCATGAAAACATAAAATTACATGTATGTGCTATGAGATGTCTGACATATGATATGCAGCACAAAAGTAATGTTTAATCCGTTCTTGTAATCTCCAAGATGGAAACCAACAACAGATCTAAACATTTCTTCCAAGAACATATTAGACTTAGAAGTTCTTCAGCTCTTTCAAGAGGCCATTCAAAGTTATAGCCTGTATGGTTTACCAAATGAGGAAAGGATGCAGTGCAGAAGGGGCAAAACACATACCAAATATTGATATAAATTATCCGATAAGTACGCATGTATACTGCCCACTATGCAAGTGGAAACACCCTTTTGCAGATATAGTCATTTGAGAAGGCTGAACTGCTCACAAACACAAAATCATCTAACTTCAGCAAAAGTTTGCACAACCTGCTCTGATGATTTGTCTCATCAAATAGTCAAACGTGAAACAAACTACGATCGTTTGTTAAACAACGTTTATATTCGGGTGGTCTGTAAATTTCTTGGGACACTGCAAAATTTGGTTTTGTTGCAGTTATAAGTTCTTATGTGAGTGAATAATTCATTCGTCTCACATGAAATCAAACGGAATGTAAAGATATCATTGTTGAAGTCATAACAGTGATCAATCTAAGAACTTTTAAGTCATGTGCAATAACCTTTTCGAAACACTGGAGACGTTCATTCGTCCAAATATACACTGTTGTTATGCTATTTACATTGAAAGATTACCTTAGATACACTGCACACACAGATAGAGAACTGACCTGATACTGCAATGAGGTCTTGTCTTACCAACGTTGTAGTGGGTGGGGATATGGACCAGGTTCAAGGTCAAGTTTACCAATACCTTTCGGAAAGATACATTGACAGATCAGGGGTTTGATGAGTCAATACCTCAGTACACCCGTTAGGCGATTTTGGTAGAATTCTTCAAATGAGATACAGTGACTAATATGATGTCCGAAGCTAATACTTTTTGTGGTTTTGTTTAATTGTCAACATTCTTTGTCAGTGTTATTCAGCCTTTATGAAATCACCGCACATGATTTGAAAGCTTCATGTAATGAAACATTACCCTCCACGTGTCTTTCATTCACGATTCAATACACTGTCAGAGACGCTATGTGTGCATCTATACTGCCCCAACTGTTAATATAGTCGTGATAAATGGAGACGATACATTATCATGTCATTGATTTCATTTACATTCTACTTAATGGAACATGGAATCACGACATATTATCCAGGGAACTATTACAACTTAGAGCACTACGTCCTTCTATTACTTTGGGAATTTGTTGCAAATCAATTTCTCAACCAACATGGTGTTCTTTTGCAGGGGAAAATCTATTTGGACGGTTTTTGTTTTTAATGCATAGAACAATACCTCAATTATTCTGTAATGCACATCCCGTTGAGACGCGTTTCCTTTAAATTCAGCGTGTGTTCTATATCTATACAATTGAATTTATTGCAACATTTCGAATGGAAAGGATTGAGTGCCTCACAACCATAAATTCAATTACAGAATGAGATATAAGATCATAATGTATGGCAGTGCTATCAGGTTACCTAACCACCTGACACCTTCACTGCCGTTTAGATTTGAGAGTACAATAACAACGACGTGTCTATGAATATTTGATACCACCAGCCGTGTAATCTGAACACAATATGTACAAAGATCTATAGGATACGATTACGATTTGTTTCTTCATCACAAGAAAGAGAAAAGCGTATGTTTAAATGAATATGAAATAGAAATTGAAACAACTGGAACCACTGAGAAGCAATGGATTGAGCAAATGGACTCTCCTTAACTAATGTCCTGGTTGGTTGGGGTGAATGTGGGGCACTCTTGGAGGAATAAGTTTTCATAAATCGAATTCGTTATCCTTGTCTTTTTCTTTTTCTTTCTGTTTTGCTTTTTACATTAATACGTTAATGGTTAAAAGTGAATCATACAATTCTTTTTAATGTGGAACGTTAGAAAATACCGAACGTTCATACAGGTATGTTTCGCTGGTTAGAAAAGAATAGACTGCACTCAGTCTGGTTGCTCTTTTTAAAGAACATGACATCAGTAATGTTGATGTTAAATATCAGTATATATGTCTCTTACGTAAGCGTCCAAGGTTTTCTACCAATGAAACAAATGCTCTGCTATTATTGCTCATGCAGTATTGATAGCTTTTTCCTGATAGCGAATGACTAGCAATAATGGCTTTTTTAGTATTATATGATTATATGGAGAGTCATCACAGTATTTCCAGACAGATCTGTTGAGTGAAGGATCGCCCCATACCATTTTACCGTAAGACCAGTGTAATGATGAAAATATACCACTCCGAGAGAGCCACCGAAACCTTGCATAAGATAGGGTTTATGTGCAATTTTGTGATACGTATGTACGCAAACGTACATGGGTGCATACACAAACACAGACACACTCACGCATACATTTCTGACATATCTTGACCCGCAGTGAAGTCTTATTATTACAAATAATTGTAACACTTGCAAAGATGAAAGATGAAAGTCTGTTATCACCTGGCATGTGTTGGGTTCAATTTGTCTTTTTATTACGTAAAATATGCTTCTGCCTGACACGGCAGAGTCACTGGATCATCACGAGCACCAACAGACAAAACAAACTGCAGACACGTAGACGGTTTAAGCGGCATGGAGGCAGCTAGGTGCGGGTCCCGAGATAAGCACATTTTGCGTAGTCTCCATGGACAAGATTCACATTGTCTCAGTTCACCCAGCTATATAATGGGTACCCGGGGGGGGGGGGGGGGTGCTGGCAAAGTGAGTATGGCCACATGGTCAGCGTAGAGTTAAGCAATTCTGCACTCAGTCAACTAGGCAATAATCTAACACAAATCTACACAATGGTATCATTAAATAATTTATCAAGCTTTACCCCAATGCGCAAACCGCGCATAGTCCCTTCACAAAGACAAGTGCACTTACCAGTTCTGAACCAAACGTCCATGCAGTCATTGGCCGACACTTCAGTAGGCAAACTAGGTCTAATCTTGATAGATCAACACAAGATTTGCAAGCAGACAAGAAATATCTGAAATCCATACTAATGGATCAAAGGTCATCTGACAGACGGAAAAACAGCTGAAATAATTGTATTGGTTGAATGATAATTAGTGAATATTGAAATAGTGCAGTAACCCACAAACGTGTATACTGTGTATATGGAAATGTTATGATACTGATAGCTCTCAGTTGAATATTATATGACAGTCCTCGCTGACTTCTAGTAAATCAGTTAGCTTTAGCGCAATGTTAATCTTCGTAAGTAGGAAGGATAATGGATGTTATTTTGTATGCTGTATGGTTTTACAGTAGAAATACGGTCATACAAAATTGGGAATTAACCAGAGTGCCATCTTTGAACATAGCCTTTCAGAAGGCTTCAATGTTAGTCTTGGGTATGATGTATTTTAGATTGTCTGAAGATGATTCGGAAGGTAAACTAAGTCTTACTGTGCATCTATATCTTGAAGGGAACTTAACAATGACGTATGCTATATTATTCGTATAAATAGTATG
The DNA here is from genome assembly GCF_037392515.1 of Haliotis asinina. NCBI lineage: Eukaryota > Metazoa > Mollusca > Gastropoda > Lepetellida > Haliotidae > Haliotis > Haliotis asinina. The sequence goes on from NC_090281.1 coordinate 50,576,847, forward strand.
AGAGTGATCGAGTGAGTTGGTTTCAAACAGAATTGTATCATTCATCTCCGGTTTCAGGTTTCAGATTCACAGCTAGAGCATGGCACAGGCATCTGAATAAAACTGTACCCCCGTGTCTAATAATAACACAAGAAGTGTCGTTTTGCACTCGTGCGTGTGCGGTTTACTTCTAAACTTGCCTTTGGAACGCAGTAAAACATTATTTGTAAAAAACTGATGACAGCTAAAAATTACAAAATGAATGTTTCATTTGAAACGTTGAATCAAATCAAGCAAGTATTAACAACACTATGATTCATGAAACTCGCAAGATTTGCACTCGGTTTGCGACTGAATTTGTCAAACAATGCTATAGCGTTTTCTGTCGAACATCTGACTGCTTTCCCTGAAGGCTTTCCCCGTTGCATATATATTTATTACTAGCTCAACACATCCATATTGCTAAGGTATCATCTGGACATGAGTCCAGTTTGACCTTAAAATTAAGAACTGTGTGTCCTGACATACCAGATACTTTCTGTCACTATCTGTTTCGATGTTCTTGTGCACTCACATAATCCAAACAATGTAGGTATTTGTAAGTACTGTTGCCATTCAGGAGCACAACACTTGAGACATTTTTCAGATGATCCTCACAATGTCACTTCGCAATTACTATTCAGTACAGATGCAATGTCGAGACTTGTCCACAACGAAAGACAATCATTTACACGAGGATCAAGACTGATGCTTAGATAACTACAAGGCTGTCTGTTGCACTCATGGGCTAAGTAATACTGATCTGTCTACAGACACACTGCCAGTGAAGACGACTGTGCTCCAAATCTAAATGTTTGACATATTCAAAGATCCTGATTAGCCTCCTCGTTGATGTTCAGTCGGACGCCCAGTGGTCATATCCCTCAAAGCTGCCACCGTCTGTGGATCGTGATTCCTGGTCTGACAGCATGGTAATCGTTTTGGCATTTGGGTTGAAAATGACAAATACATACACAGATTTATTACTCGCCCGTTGAAGATACTGCAGTGTAATATTTTCACTTCAATATTACACTAGTGTAATACCGCTTGACGTATGACGTCAAAATGGTTCAAAGTTGTGACGTCACAATGCTAATGCTGATGTCGCGATGTTAGTAGATCTTGCTTGACTTGAAAGCTGAGAATCCTCACACTGTAGGCAATTTCGCCGCATTTTCTGTCAATTTATGTTGACGAATAATAAACAGAATACTAAACTCGCTTCCGTGAAATACCATTTTCATTAAACTCGTTAAAGATTTAGTATTAAACTCGCTTTCGCTCGTCTGATACCAAATCATTAACTCGTTTAATAAAAATGGTATTACACGAAAGGTCGTTTAGTATCCTCTATACATTGTACATGTTAGAGTGCGCATCATGATATCTGGTCTGGTAACAAGCAAATCGTGCTAGTGGGTTATATTTAGAGTGAGTGAGTGAGTGAGTGAGTTTGGTTTTACGCCGCTTTTAGCAATATTCCAGCGATATCACGGCGGGGGACACCAGACAATGGGCCTCACACATTGTACCCATGTGGGGAATCGAACCCGGGTCTTCGGCTTGACGAGCGAACGCTTTAACCACTAGGCTTATATTATATTTAGAAGTGAATATGAAAACTACATACGCAGATACCTGTTACACATGTTGTTTGTTTCCCTTTTGAAATTGAACTAAATAACAGACTTGTAACTCAAATCCTATTTCCTCAAGTTCATTTTCATTATATTCAACTAACCATTCCTCTTACTAAGATTTAGGATTAATCACTAAGCCCAAATATATATATAGCAATCTCGAGAAGGAATCAGAGCATTTAAGTAATTCATTGTATTCAACTTCTCATGCACAATTTATGTGTTCCTTTTTGGAGGAAAGGTTAACTTGAACGAAATTGTGTTTACAGTGCAGAGATCGATTCCTCAATCGTTTGAAATTCAGGAATACGCACCCCGGTGAGGCACGTTTCATTTACATTTATAATGTGTTCTATAATTTCTTTTTGCAGGGGAAGGTCTATAAGGGCATGTTTTGGTTTTACAGTGGAGAACAATTCCACAGTTATTTTGCCATACGAAATTATGCGTTCCGTTGAGGTGAAATTCAGCTTAAAGCAAAACTGTGAATGGAAAGTATTGAGTGTCTCCCAACCATGACCTTAACTACAGAACTGGATCTAATACCAAGTCGTGTGGTGGTGTTATAGGGGATTACCGTGCCACCCGACAGCTTCATTGACATCAGACATTAACTACAATATACGTTAATAATCATTTACACCACCAACTACATAATGTGTACGTCGAAATACAACATTTAGTATAGCAGCGTGAGGTCTCCAGGCTAAGATTTCAAAAAGTTTTTGAAGAACTGGTTGCAAAACGCACAGTCCTTTATCATCTTCATACATGAAAAGCTTAGATCAAAGAAAAACACTTCTTTAGTTCTTGAAAACGATGGAAGTTCGGTTTTATATGTTATAGTGTTTAAATACAATTTAGAAATTGAAACACATTTTGTAACTAAAATTATTCAGAAGCAATGAGATGATTAAACATATTTTACTTAACTAATAAATTATACATAGGGTGGGGTCAATGGGGCATTCTTGTAGGATGTGTCTTTGAAAAATAAGACTCTTCAACATTTGCAAAGGAATTAGAGAAATCAAGGTGAATTGTGTTCCTTAAACTAGCTACTGCATAATGCAACTCATTCCACGTTCAAGTGCTTTTAGATAACTTGGTTTTTTTTCTTTAACATTAGTATATTTCGAAAACGTTAGAAAACATCGCATTTTGATGCATCAATTTAATGATTGACAGTTGCTGAAATTAGGTAGCGTATACTGGTTACTGTTTTTAAAAGTATATGGCATCTGTAAATATGAACTATCATTATTTGTCCCTTACATAGGCGTGAAGTATCTTTGAACGGTGTAACAAATGCCATGCCATTATTGCTTACAGGATATCGGCAGATCTCCCCTGATATTGTATAATATCTATATTGAAACTAACAATATGACTTTGTTATTATTAAGCGGTGATTAACAGATATATGGGGAGTTTTCATAGTACTTCCAGACACAATGTGTTGCGTATCGAGTGGACATTAAGCCCATATCGTTTTACAATGTATAACAGTGCAAGAATCAAACTATACCAGTTCGAGTCTGTAACCGAAATGTAACACAAGATACCTATGGTTTATAGTTATGTGTGATACATATATGGCCACATGGTCAGCGTAGAGTTAAGCAATTCTGCACTCAGTCAACTAGGCAATAATCTAACACAAATCTACACAATGGTATCATTAAATAATTTATCAAGCTTTACCCCAATGCGCAAACCGCGCATAGTCCCTTCACAAAGACAAGTGCACTTACCAGTTCTGAACCAAACGTCCATGCAGTCATTGGCCGACACTTCAGTAGGCAAACTAGGTCTAATCTTGATAGATCAACACAAGATTTGCAAGCAGACAAGAAATATCTGAAATCCATACTAATGGATCAAAGGTCATCTGACAGACGGAAAAACAGCTGAAATAATTGTATTGGTTGAATGATAATTAGTGAATATTGAAATAGTGCAGTAACCCACAAACGTGTATACTGTGTATATGGAAATGTTATGATACTGATAGCTCTCAGTTGAATATTATATGACAGTCCTCGCTGACTTCTAGTAAATCAGTTAGCTTTAGCGCAATGTTAATCTTCGTAAGTAGGAAGGATAATGGATGTTATTTTGTATGCTGTATGGTTTTACAGTAGAAATACGGTCATACAAAATTGGGAATTAACCAGAGTGCCATCTTTGAACATAGCCTTTCAGAAGGCTTCAATGTTAGTCTTGGGTATGATGTATTTTAGATTGTCTGAAGATGATTCGGAAGGTAAACTAAGTCTTACTGTGCATCTATATCTTGAAGGGAACTTAACAATGACGTATGCTATATTATTCGTATAAATAGTATGAGAGTGATCGAGTGAGTTGGTTTCAAACAGAATTGTATCATTCATCTCCGGTTTCAGGTTTCAGATTCACAGCTAGAGCATGGCACAGGCATCTGAATAAAACTGTACCCCCGTGTCTAATAATAACACAAGAAGTGTCGTTTTGCACTCGTGCGTGTGCGGTTTACTTCTAAACTTGCCTTTGGAACGCAGTAAAACATTATTTGTAAAAAACTGATGACAGCTAAAAATTACAAAATGAATGTTTCATTTGAAACGTTGAATCAAATCAAGCAAGTATTAACAACACTATGATTCATGAAACTCGCAAGATTTGCACTCGGTTTGCGACTGAATTTGTCAAACAATGCTATAGCGTTTTCTGTCGAACATCTGACTGCTTTCCCTGAAGGCTTTCCCCGTTGCATATATATTTATTACTAGCTCAACACATCCATATTGCTAAGGTATCATCTGGACATGAGTCCAGTTTGACCTTAAAATTAAGAACTGTGTGTCCTGACATACCAGATACTTTCTGTCACTATCTGTTTCGATGTTCTTGTGCACTCACATAATCCAAACAATGTAGGTATTTGTAAGTACTGTTGCCATTCAGGAGCACAACACTTGAGACATTTTTCAGATGATCCTCACAATGTCACTTCGCAATTACTATTCAGTACAGATGCAATGTCGAGACTTGTCCACAACGAAAGACAATCATTTACACGAGGATCAAGACTGATGCTTAGATAACTACAAGGCTGTCTGTTGCACTCATGGGCTAAGTAATACTGATCTGTCTACAGACACACTGCCAGTGAAGACGACTGTGCTCCAAATCTAAATGTTTGACATATTCAAAGATCCTGATTAGCCTCCTCGTTGATGTTCAGTCGGACGCCCAGTGGTCATATCCCTCAAAGCTGCCACCGTCTGTGGATCGTGATTCCTGGTCTGACAGCATGGTAATCGTTTTGGCATTTGGGTTGAAAATGACAAATACATACACAGATTTATTACTCGCCCGTTGAAGATACTGCAGTGTAATATTTTCACTTCAATATTACACTAGTGTAATACCGCTTGACGTATGACGTCAAAATGGTTCAAAGTTGTGACGTCACAATGCTAATGCTGATGTCGCGATGTTAGTAGATCTTGCTTGACTTGAAAGCTGAGAATCCTCACACTGTAGGCAATTTCGCCGCATTTTCTGTCAATTTATGTTGACGAATAATAAACAGAATACTAAACTCGCTTCCGTGAAATACCATTTTCATTAAACTCGTTAAAGATTTAGTATTAAACTCGCTTTCGCTCGTCTGATACCAAATCATTAACTCGTTTAATAAAAATGGTATTACACGAAAGGTCGTTTAGTATCCTCTATACATTGTACATGTTAGAGTGCGCATCATGATATCTGGTCTGGTAACAAGCAAATCGTGCTAGTGGGTTATATTTAGAGTGAGTGAGTGAGTGAGTGAGTTTGGTTTTACGCCGCTTTTAGCAATATTCCAGCGATATCACGGCGGGGGACACCAGACAATGGGCCTCACACATTGTACCCATGTGGGGAATCGAACCCGGGTCTTCGGCTTGACGAGCGAACGCTTTAACCACTAGGCTTATATTATATTTAGAAGTGAATATGAAAACTACATACGCAGATACCTGTTACACATGTTGTTTGTTTCCCTTTTGAAATTGAACTAAATAACAGACTTGTAACTCAAATCCTATTTCCTCAAGTTCATTTTCATTATATTCAACTAACCATTCCTCTTACTAAGATTTAGGATTAATCACTAAGCCCAAATATATATATAGCAATCTCGAGAAGGAATCAGAGCATTTAAGTAATTCATTGTATTCAACTTCTCATGCACAATTTATGTGTTCCTTTTTGGAGGAAAGGTTAACTTGAACGAAATTGTGTTTACAGTGCAGAGATCGATTCCTCAATCGTTTGAAATTCAGGAATACGCACCCCGGTGAGGCACGTTTCATTTACATTTATAATGTGTTCTATAATTTCTTTTTGCAGGGGAAGGTCTATAAGGGCATGTTTTGGTTTTACAGTGGAGAACAATTCCACAGTTATTTTGCCATACGAAATTATGCGTTCCGTTGAGGTGAAATTCAGCTTAAAGCAAAACTGTGAATGGAAAGTATTGAGTGTCTCCCAACCATGACCTTAACTACAGAACTGGATCTAATACCAAGTCGTGTGGTGGTGTTATAGGGGATTACCGTGCCACCCGACAGCTTCATTGACATCAGACATTAACTACAATATACGTTAATAATCATTTACACCACCAACTACATAATGTGTACGTCGAAATACAACATTTAGTATAGCAGCGTGAGGTCTCCAGGCTAAGATTTCAAAAAGTTTTTGAAGAACTGGTTGCAAAACGCACAGTCCTTTATCATCTTCATACATGAAAAGCTTAGATCAAAGAAAAACACTTCTTTAGTTCTTGAAAACGATGGAAGTTCGGTTTTATATGTTATAGTGTTTAAATACAATTTAGAAATTGAAACACATTTTGTAACTAAAATTATTCAGAAGCAATGAGATGATTAAACATATTTTACTTAACTAATAAATTATACATAGGGTGGGGTCAATGGGGCATTCTTGTAGGATGTGTCTTTGAAAAATAAGACTCTTCAACATTTGCAAAGGAATTAGAGAAATCAAGGTGAATTGTGTTCCTTAAACTAGCTACTGCATAATGCAACTCATTCCACGTTCAAGTGCTTTTAGATAACTTGGTTTTTTTTCTTTAACATTAGTATATTTCGAAAACGTTAGAAAACATCGCATTTTGATGCATCAATTTAATGATTGACAGTTGCTGAAATTAGGTAGCGTATACTGGTTACTGTTTTTAAAAGTATATGGCATCTGTAAATATGAACTATCATTATTTGTCCCTTACATAGGCGTGAAGTATCTTTGAACGGTGTAACAAATGCCATGCCATTATTGCTTACAGGATATCGGCAGATCTCCCCTGATATTGTATAATATCTATATTGAAACTAACAATATGACTTTGTTATTATTAAGCGGTGATTAACAGATATATGGGGAGTTTTCATAGTACTTCCAGACACAATGTGTTGCGTATCGAGTGGACATTAAGCCCATATCGTTTTACAATGTATAACAGTGCAAGAATCAAACTATACCAGTTCGAGTCTGTAACCGAAATGTAACACAAGATACCTATGGTTTATAGTTATGTGTGATACATATATGTATACATAAATACACACACAAACTCACATACGGAGCCAGGTTTCCACTGACCAATTCCCGTTTCATGTGTGGAAATTGATATGTCTTTTTTGAAACATTCATTTCATTCATTGCAGGTGCTTACAAATGTGTATGTGTAACCGATAAAGACTTTGCAATTTGTTAACCTTATTTTCTAACATTATCACTTGTCCTGGTACCTTCAGTTAGGTTTTTACTCTTCAAATGATTATTGTGGGAGAATAACCTATTTCAACCAGTACATTATTTGCACTAAGAAAATCCCACAAAATTATACGACACAATTGCTTCGAGAGTGACTATTTATTATCAATGTTGTAGACAGACTTTCACTGTGAACATCCGTATAAATATTCCAGTTGGTTTGTGTTCAGTAGTGTGTACTCACAACAAGCAAGACAAATTGCATTAGTGTCCGACACAATTGTACACAAGGGCATCATTAGTGCTACCAAACTTTACTATATGAGTAAAACTGCTCCTAATTTCTTTACAGGAACAAGTGCATTAACAAGTTCTGACCGCAGCGTCCGAACAGTCATGATTCATTGGCAGACATTTCAGAGGCAAATTAAGGTTACTCATGATAGTTCTGTACCACGCTTTGGATGTGGTGGAAACGGATATGCAGTAGTAGGATCAAACGTGTGATTGAACTAATGGACCATATGTTATAGGGGACTTGGTACATTCGCATCAATCATGATCCTGTTAAAAACGAGATTTCTAAAAACAAAAAGACAAAAAAAAAGACCCGTCTGAAAGCCATACTCATGGGTAAAAGTTTGTAATTACTGGTGTAGAGTTGAATAGTGCATCGTACATCGATTTTTTTGTATGTAGTCTTGTTATGATACTGATCATGATAAGTCGGCAATGGATATTTAATGACAGTCTTTCTCGCTGACCTATAGTCATTTTTTTATTTTTACAGCACTCGTTGGCTGCCACCTCGGACATCCGATCGCCGTTGGTTAGAGGAATGATTGAAGACGACCCCGGCACAATGATTTGATAGGTTGCATGTACGAACATTTCTTTCCAAAAGGGTTTGGCTTTGTTGGAGGCGTAGAACAGTGGGTGAGTGAGTCACTGTGGGTGAGTGAGAGAGATAATTTGTAATCATTCAATGCCAATATACAGATAGCGGTATATAGTGGTGAGGGGGCTGTAGGTCCGTTCTGTTTTCGGGTTTGTTTAACAGGTGCATAGGCAATCATCTTGAACACGTGCGAGAGATAAAGGCCAGGTGACGTATTCCGTCATTAGTGCCGATCAACTCGACAATCTTTCATCGCTTGCAATTACCTACGACACTTTTACAAAACGAAGTTAATCTTCATCCATCACATTATGTCGAGCTTATCAGCCATCAAACAGTATGAAGGTAGTTATCCACCTTTAAACTCCTTAATTCTGGATGATTTGGTTGGCTGTCGAAATTGCCCTATATGTACCTGCAAAGGCGTTTGTACTTATTGAATTTGGACCACGCCTGTCAATATTTGAAAGTTTAAGATATATACGTGGATCATTGTGTCTCATTTTAAATGCCACAACCTGGCTTGATATCGTATTGTCCTTGAAAGAAAAATTATCAAGGGGTACATATGATATGCTCGCACAGTTTGTTTCATAACTGTAAGGGTTGACCGAATTTGAATACCATATGATGTCTAAACACGGTTCAGCAACTTGTGTACTACCGAGGAGTTAAGATTGTTCACAATTTCATTTGTCTTTTAACTTCCATACGGCGGGGAGAAACGTGTAAGTACCTTATGTCAATTATCATATCCTTTCAGATAAAATTCCTTTCTGTTATCCCCAAGAGTAACAGATGCATCAAATCAAGAGACATTGTTCATTTGATACATGTCGACTGATTAATATTATAAAGGAAACAAAAACACACGTTACATCTAAGCCACAAAATGATCAATCAGTTACCTGCCAAACAATATTCCACTGGATGTAAACGGGAAAGAAGTAGTGAAAACTACATGAAC